>NC_056739.1:54306565-54399065 GCF_019279795.1 Protopterus annectens | reverse complement strand
TTAGTTAACTGGGAAAATCCAGCTGGTCTGGGTCCATTTTCAGTGGAAGCCGGGGAAAAAAGTTCCTAAAAATATAAGAACAGTAACAAATTACAGATAGTACATGAATAAGAGTCACATTTTCAAAGTAAAATACAATAGTTGAGATGATTAATAGCAACTTGCTTTGAGAGGACAAATTAAAGGAATTAACATAACACGCTAGATCCTAGTTAGCACAAAATGGTTATGAGACTAAGATACTTGACATAGTAGATAAGGTGTAAATAAATCAAGGCCTATATTGTGAGTTGGTCCAGTTGTGGTTAGAGAAGTCCAGTGACAGGAAAAAGTGAGTAAAGTTATGCATGGGCAGATCCAAGTTTCCAGGAGATGTGATTTAAGTAGTTTTTTTGAATTGTATAATATTTGTGGCAGAAGTAATGGGGGGTTGTTCCACGCCTTAGCAATGATATGAGAGTAGAGAGATTTACCTGCAGTGTTGTTCACCCTTGTGATACAGAGAAGAGATTTAGTGGTGGAGTGGAGGGGGCAAGTGGTAGAGTAGTGGGTGACCAGTTGTTGTAGGACAGGTGTTTTCTCAGGGTTGGTCAGGATATTAAATGCAGTAGTTATCTGTTGGAAGGTGAGTACTTGGGGTAATTCAAGCTATTTAAGGTGTCGTAGTACTTGGCAGTGGTGGGTTCTAAATGTAGAGCTATTGGCAAATTTTGCAATTTTGTTGTAGCATGATTCAATTTTATCAAGATTGTTTTTTCTAATGTGGGTTAATATTGGGGCTGCATATGTAAGTGTAGACAGAAGGTGAGTTTGGGCAAAGGTGATTCTTGCTTTATCAATGAAAAAGTTATTGTGCCTATAGAGAGTACCCATTTTTTGTGAACCTTTTAGACAGTTTGGGCTATGTGAACATTGAAGTAAAGATTTTTGTCTATTCCTACCCCGAGGAGTTTGGTGTGGGTTGAAGGAGTGATTAGAGTGCCATTTTTGAATGAGCTAGAGCAGGTAAGGGGAGTGGATTTGGATTTATTTGGAGTGAATAAAAGTAATTCATTCTTGTTGGGGTTATGGATAAGCTGGATACCAGTGATCCAATTTTCAACAGCCAAGGAGGATTCTTGCACCAGTTGCTGTTGGTAGAGAGAGACAGGGCTGTACAGATGAGTGTCAAGTCACCAGCGTACTGCACAAGAGTGGCTTGTTGTGTGGCAGAGTGCAGGTTATTTGTGAAGATGGAGAAGAGAAGTTGACCCAGTATTGAGCCTAGAAGTATGCCTATGGAATTGGGAAGTAGAGGAGATAGAACATCTTGCCATTGGACAGACTGCTGTCTATCACAGAGATAGCTGTTAAACCAGGATATGATAGGGGTAGCAATGAATAAGGATGTGAGGGCATCTATTAGCTTTGCATGCGACACCATGTTAAATGCCTTGGAAAGGCTAGGAAGGTAGCAGATACAAAATTGTTATGTTCCTATGGTAGTTAATTTGATTTGTGAAAGAGAGAAGTGCAGTACTTGTACTATGATGTGGATGAAAGCCATGTTGGGTAGGGGAAAGAAGATTATATGTGTTCTGGTATTGCATAACTTGAAAATGAATACATTTTTCAAGGAGCTTAGATGATGGAGGAAGT
This sequence comes from Protopterus annectens, assembly GCF_019279795.1. NCBI lineage: Eukaryota > Metazoa > Chordata > Ceratodontiformes > Protopteridae > Protopterus > Protopterus annectens. The sequence continues at coordinate 54,397,427 of NC_056739.1, read as the reverse complement.
ATGGCTATCGGGCAGTAGTTTGAGTAGTCATAGGAGTGGCCACCTTTATGCAGGGGTATGATGTAGGATATTTTCCAAATTTGAAGGACATAGCCTTCCTGAATGGATCAGTTAATGAGGATAGAGACTGGATACGCCAATGAGTCAACTGCCATTTTTAGAAAGGTAGCAGGTATACCATCTGCAGCTAAGGTGGTAGGTTTCAAGTTTAGGAGGAGTTTTTTTTTTTTAATTTTGGTTGTTGGAATAGGTAAGAGAGTGAAGGGGTATATTATTTGGTGTTGTGATACCGTTACTTGGAGAGTTCACATTTTTAGTTGTAGATGTGGAATTATGTTTGGATAATTGGGTGGACAGAGACTGGATTGAGTTTATAAAATGATGATTAAATTGGGAAGCGATGTTGTACTTATCATTATTTGATGAGGTGGAGCAGGGGTTGTTGTTTTACCAAGTTTTAAGAGGGAATTGATAGAGTGCCAAACTAAGTATCTAGGATCCACCCACACCACACCCAGCCTAATTCTTCAACCACAATACTTCTAAACACCAAAGCTCTACCTAGACAAATCATGCAAGGCATACTATCACTCATATTACTAATCTCATTACTCTGGCTTAAACCACAGCCATACACACTAACACACCATTAAACAATGCCTTCCACATAACACATACTTTCACACATACACACACTCACACAAATGTTATCATCTGCTCCACACTATTTAATGACAGCTCAATATTTTATATATACAAACACACACGCACCACACTACCTTTCAGTAGACAGATATCATGTAGATCTAATGCAGACCTAGCACATGCAATAAAACTCCAACTATTCCTTAGAAAATGGCTACTAATCTCAGGGGACATACACCCCAACCCAGGTCCATGCAACAACATACTCTCAGACAAACAGACATCATACCTACATATTATTAACTTTAACTCTAGAAGTATATCTAACAAACTACATGACTCACACGCATTCAAAGCCCACCACTCCCCTGATATACTAACCATTACTGAGACCTGGCTAAAACCCAGCACCCAAAATGAAGAAATTCTCCCCCAGGTTATAACATCCTAAGACTAGACAGAGGTGCCAAGAAGGGAGCCGGAGTTGCAATTCTATTTAAAAACACACTTAACCTCCAGCCTCTGCAAACCCCACTTCCTAAATTTCTGAATGCCGAAACATTAGGCTCAGTTTTATCATTAAACAACAAAAAGAGAATCGACATTCTCTGTAGTCACATCCCTCCAGGAAACAACTCTCCTATAATTGAGGAAATCTTACAATGGACTAGAGATAACCTGCCCCATGAAACTATCCTGTTAGGAGACCTAAACTTAGACTGGCTAGCCTGCAACTCTAACAACCCCTCTAACCATATTAACTTATTTGGGTTCTCACAACTGATCCAAGAACCCACCAGAGTTAACAGGAAATCCCAAAAACAGTCACTCCTCAATTATACTTTAGTAAATTTCCCCAAACAAAGTTACCATCTGGGCTGTCTACCTGATGAGCTTAGTCATCACTTCCCCACATTCCTCCTTTGAAAACGTGTAAACATACCCAAACCCTTACTTTATAAACAAACTAGGGATGAACACAAAGTACATCCACAAATTCTTAACAATATGTTACAACAATGTAACTGGCACCCACTACAAACTCTAGCATTAGATCAGGCAGTTAAGTTCTTCAATAGTACTTTTGTGAATGTTTTTAGTAGAGTCGCTCCCATTAGAAAACGTAGAACTAAAGTAAACTATGCCCCTTGGCTGAGTAGGAGCACAAAAGCCTTACTAAAGTCCAGAGATAAAGCCTGGAAGATCTGGAAAAAGAATAACACTAGCCTAGACAGACAAAACTACCAACAACTTTGGAATCAAGCCAAAAAACAAACAAAACTGGATAAACAGAACTACTTCCTAGGTATCCAAAACAAACACTCCAAAAACCTCCAAAAGTTCTGGCATGCTATCAGTTCCCTTCTAAAATCTGGCTAAACTACCACCCCAGTTCCAAACACCAACACTAATAATGACAGCATAGCTTCTCAATTTAACCATCACTTTACAGAATTTCTTTTTCTGGCTTTTCCCAGTTAGGGGTCGCCACAGCGGATCACAGTCCGCTCATGATTGGCAGTGGAGTTTTACGGTGTCGAGTTGCCAGCCCAGCACCCAACCTTCCACAGAAGGCACACACATGCACACACTCACGCCTAGGGCATGTGGGAGGAAACCGGAGCACCCGGAGGAAACCCACGTGACCACAAGGAGGACATGCAGACTCCGAAGAGAAGGCACCCCAGCTGAGGATCAAACCGGAGAACCTCTTGCTGTGAGGAGGCAACGCTAACCGCTGCACCAACGTGGCCACCCAATCACATCACTTCACAGAATCTATTCTGTCATTATCTACCCAACTATCCAATAATAACTCTATATCCACTACAAGTCATAATAACATGCCTTCCTTTACACTCTCACCTGTACCAACCTCCATAATTAAAAAAAACTACTCTCAAAACTGAAACCTACCACTCTCGTAGTCAATGGATTACCCACTAATTTCCTAAACATGGCAGCATAATCCTTAGCTTACCTTGTCTCAATTCTTATCAACTGCTCCATACAGGAAGCATACTCTTAACTATGGAAAGTGTCATATATTATCCCTCTACACAAAGGCGGCAACTCCTATGAGCTATCAAACTACTGCCCCATTGCTATCCTATCCCCCTGTCTAAGCTCCTTGAGAAATGCATTCACACTCAAGTACTTCCTGAATTCACATGATCTCCTCTCCTTCACACAACAAGGCTTCCATGCAAACCATAACACAACTACTGCACTTCTCTCTTTTACATAATCAGGTTAACCAACTTCGAAACAACAACAATTTTATATCAGCTATACTCTTAGATCTATCTAAAGCATTTGACATGGTCGCACATACCCTACTTTTAGACACTCTATCTTCCCTGTCCTTTGCCCCCTCTACTACTGCCTGGTTCAAAAACTATCTCTCTGACAGGAAACAATCAGTCCAATGGTGAGGTGTGATATCACCTCTGCTGCCAACTACTATAGGTTTTCCACAAGGCTCAATATTGGGGCTACTACTATTCTCAATTTTCACCAACAAACTGCACACCTCCACCCAGCATGCATCACTTATACAGTACACAGATGATTCTACACTAATCTGCTCAGTCCCATCCATAACCACATTACAGCAACTTACCCAGGAATCCTTCAGCTCCATGGAAAAATGGATCACTGATATCCAACTTATCCTAAACTCCAACAAATCCAAAACCACTCCTCTTTCTGTCACTATCACCTCCAGTAATGGCACTGCAATTTCTCCCTCTCCCCATACTAAACTCCTTGGTGTAGAAATAGATACAAATCTTCACTTTGATGTCCATATTTCTCAAATCATCAAAAAAGTACATAAAAAATGGGAACTTTATACTAACACAAAAACTTCCTATCAGACCATGCACGGGTCACCCTAGCCCAAACCCACCTCTTGCCTACCCTGATGTATGCAGAACCAATCCTAACTCACATCAGGAAATTAGACCTAGACAAACTTGAGTCATGTTACAATAAGACTGCAAAATTTGCCAATAACTCTGCTTTTAGAAGCCATCATTGCCTCACACTAAAGGAATTACAGTAGCTAGAACTTCCACAATTACTTAGTTACCACTAACAAATTCTTACCTACAACATTCTAAAGAATCCTCACAAGACTCCAGCTCTAAACCAACTACTAACCCAAAATTGGGCAAATCTTCCTCTCTGCATAACCAACAAAACCATCCTCTGTATATCCAATGCCAACAACACTGCAGGGAGACCTCTTTTCTCTCATGCCATAGCTAAAAAGGGGAATAGCTTCCCCCAGAATAACACAGTTCAAAAACACACAAGTCCCATCTCATGGATTCCTGGCTCTGTCCTTGAATCACATAAATACTTTCATGTAACTCCCATCTCATGGATTCCTGGCTCTGTCCTTGTATCACATAAATACTTTCACTTAAGTCCCATCTCATGGATTCCTGGCTCTGTCCTTGCATCACATAAATACTTTCACTTAAGTCCCATCTCATGGATTCCTGGCTCTGTCCTTGTATCACATAAATACTTTCACTTAAGTCCCATCTCATGGATTCCTGGCTCTGTCCTTGTATCACATAAATACTTTCACTTAAGTCCCATCTCATGGATTCCTGGCTCTGTCCTTGTATCACATAAATACTTCCACTTAAGTCCCATCTCATGGATTCCTGGCTCTGTCCTTGTATCACATAAATACTTTCACTTAAGTCCCATCTCATGGATTCCTGTCTCTGTCTTTGTATCACATAAATACTGTCACTTAAGTCCCATCTCATGGATTCCTGTCTCTGTCCTTGTATCACATAAATACTTTCACTTAAGTCCCATCTCATGGATTCCTGGCTCTGTCTTTGTCCTTGTATCACATAAATACTTTCACTTAAGTCCCATCTCATGGATTCCTGGCTCTGTCCTTGTATCACATAAATACTTTCACTTAAGTCCCATCTCATGGATTCCTGGCTCTGTCCTTGCATCACATAAATACTTTCACTTAAGTCCCATCTCATGGATTCCTGGCTCTGTCCTTGTATCACATAAATACTTTCACTTAAGTCCCATCTCATGGATTCCTGTCTCTGTCTTTGTATCACATAAATACTGTCACTTAAGTCCCATCTCATGGATTCCTGGCTCTGTCCTTGTATCACATAAATACTTTCACTTAAGTCCCATCTCATGGATTCCTGGCTCTGTCCTTGTATCACATAAATACTTTCACTTAAGTCCCATCTCATGGATTCCTGGCTCTGTCCTTGTATCACATAAATACTTTCACTTAAGTCCCATCTCATGGATTCCTGGCTCTGTCCTTGTATCACATAAATACTTTCACTTAAGTCCCATCTCATGGATTCCTGGCTCTGTCCATGTATCACATAAATACTTTCACTTAAGTCCCATCTCATGGATTCCTGGCTCTGTCCTTGTATCACATAAATACTTTCACTTAAGTCCCATCTCATGGATTCCTGGCTCTGTCCTTGCATCACATAAATACTTTCACTTAAGTCCCATCTCATGGATTCCTGGCTCTGTCCTTGCATCACATAAATACTTTCACTTAAGTCCCATCTCATGGATTCCTGGCTCTGTCCTTGTATCACATAAATACTTTCACTTAAGTCCCATCTCATGGATTCCTGGCTCTGTCCTTGCATCACATAAATACTTTCACTTAAGTCCCATCTCATGGATTCCTGGCTCTGTCCTTGTATCACATAAATACTTTCACTTAAGTCCCATCTCATGGATTCCTGGCTCTGTCCTTGTATCACATAAATACTTTCACTTAAGTCCCATCTCATGGATTCCTGGCTCTGTCCTTGTATCACATAAATACTTTCACTTAAGTCCCATCTCATGGATTCCTGGCTCTGTCCTTGTATCACATAAATACTTTCACTTAAGTCCCATCTCATGGATTCCTGGCTCTGTCCTTGTATCACATAAATACTTTCACTTAAGTCCCATCTCATGGATTCCTGGCTCTGTCCTTGCATCACATAAATACTTTCACTTAAGTCCCATCTCATGGATTCCTGGCTCTGTCCTTGTATCACATAAATACTTTCACTTAAGTCCCATCTCATGGATTCCTGGCTCTGTCCTTGCATCACATAAATACTTTCACTTAAGTCCCATCTCATGGATTCCTGGCTCTGTCCTTGTATCACATAAATACTTTCACTTAAGTCCCATCTCATGGATTCCTGGCTCTGTCCTTGTATCACATAAATACTTTCACTTAAGTCCCATCTCATGGATTCCTGGCTCTGTCCTTGTATCACATAAATACTTTCACTTAAGTCCCATCTCATGGATTCCTGGCTCTGTCCTTGCATCACATAAATACTTTCACTTAAGTCCCATCTCATGGATTCCTGGCTCTGTCCTTGTATCACATAAATACTTTCACTTAAGTCCCATCTCATGGATTCCTGGCTCTGTCCTTGCATCACATAAATACTTTCACTTAAGTCCCATCTCATGGATTCCTGGCTCTGTCCTTGTATCACATAAATACTTTCACTTAAGTCCCATCTCATGGATTCCTGGCTCTGTCCTTGCATCACATAAATACTTTCACTTAAGTCCCATCTCATGGATTCCTGGCTCTGTCCTTGTATCACATAAATACTTTCACTTAAGTCCCATCTCATGGATTCCTGGCTCTGTCCTTGTATCACATAAATACTTTCACTTAAGTCCCATCTCATGGATTCCTGGCTCTGTCCTTGCATCACATAAATACTTTCACTTAAGTCCCATCTCATGGATTCCTGGCTCTGTCCTTGTATCACATAAATACTTTCACTTAAGTCCCATCTCATGGATTCCTGGCTCTGTCCTTGTATCACATAAATACTTTCACTTAAGTCCCATCTCATGGATTCCTGGCTCTGTCCTTGTATCACATAAATACTTTCACTTAAGTCCCATCTCATGGATTCCTGGCTCTGTCCTTGCATCACATAAATACTTTCACTTAAGTCCCATCTCATGGATTCCTGGCTCTGTCCTTGTATCACATAAATACTTTCACTTAAGTCCCATCTCATGGATTCCTGGCTCTGTCCTTGTATCACATAAATACTTTCACTTAAGTCCCATCTCATGGATTCCTGGCTCTGTCCTTGTATCACATAAATACTTTCACTTAAGTCCCATCTCATGGATTCCTGGCTCTGTCCTTGTATCACATAAATACTTTCACTTAAGTCCCATCTCATGGATTCCTGGCTCTGTCCTTGTATCACATAAATACTTTCACTTAAGTCCCATCTCATGGATTCCTGGCTCTGTCCTTGCATCACATAAATACTTTCACTTAAGTCCCATCTCATGGATTCCTGGCTCTGTCCTTGTATCACATAAATACTTTCACTTAAGTCCCATCTCATGGATTCCTGGCTCTGTCCTTGTATCACATAAATACTTTCACTTAAGTCCCATCTCATGGATTCCTGGCTCTGTCCTTGCATCACATAAATACTTTCACTTAAGTCCCATCTCATGGATTCCTGGCTCTGTCCTTGTATCACATAAATACTTTCACTTAAGTCCCATCTCATGGATTCCTGGCTCTGTCCTTGCATCACATAAATACTTTCACTTAAGTCCCATCTCATGGATTCCTGGCTCTGTCCTTGTATCACATAAATACTTTCACTTAAGTCCCATCTCATGGATTCCTGGCTCTGTCCTTGTATCACATAAATACTTTCACTTAAGTCCCATCTCATGGATTCCTGGCTCTGTCCTTGTATCACATAAATACTTTCACTTAAGTCCCATCTCATGGATTCCTGGCTCTGTCCTTGCATCACATAAATACTTTCACTTAAGTCCCATCTCATGGATTCCTGGCTCTGTCCTTGTATCACATAAATACTTTCACTTAAGTCCCATCTCATGGATTCCTGGCTCTGTCCTTGTATCACATAAATACTTTCACTTAAGTCCCATCTCATGGATTCCTGGCTCTGTCCTTGTATCACATAAATACTTTCACTTAAGTCCCATCTCATGGATTCCTGGCTCTGTCCTTGCATCACATAAATACTTTCACTTAAGTCCCATCTCATGGATTCCTGGCTCTGTCCTTGTATCACATAAATACTTTCACTTAAGTCCCATCTCATGGATTCCTGGCTCTGTCCTTGCATCACATAAATACTTTCACTTAAGTCCCATCTCATGGATTCCTGGCTCTGTCCTTGTATCACATAAATACTTTCACTTAAGTCCCATCTCATGGATTCCTGGCTCTGTCCTTGTATCACATAAATACTTTCACTTAAGTCCCATCTCATGGATTCCTGGCTCTGTCCTTGCATCACATAAATACTTTCACTTAAGTCCCATCTCATGGATTCCTGGCTCTGTCCTTGTATCACATAAATACTTTCACTTAAGTCCCATCTCATGGATTCCTGGCTCTGTCCTTGTATCACATAAATACTTTCACTTAAGTCCCATCTCATGGATTCCTGGCTCTGTCCTTGTATCACATAAATACTTTCACTTAAGTCCCATCTCATGGATTCCTGGCTCTGTCCTTGTATCACATAAATACTTTCACTTAAGTCCCATCTCATGGATTCCTGGCTCTGTCCTTGTATCACATAAATACTTTCACTTAAGTCCCATCTCATGGATTCCTGGCTCTGTCCTTGTATCACATAAATACTTTCACTTAAGTCCCATCTCATGGATTCCTGGCTCTGTCCTTGCATCACATAAATACTTTCACTTAAGTCCCATCTCATGGATTCCTGGCTCTGTCCTTGTATCACATAAATACTTTCACTTAAGTCCCATCTCATGGATTCCTGGCTCTGTCCTTGTATCACATAAATACTTTCACTTAAGTCCCATCTCATGGATTCCTGGCTCTGTCCTTGTATCACATAAATACTTTCACTTAAGTCCCATCTCATGGATTCCTGGCTCTGTCCTTGCATCACATAAATACTTTCACTTAAGTCCCATCTCATGGATTCCTGGCTCTGTCCTTGTATCACATAAATACTTTCACTTAAGTCCCATCTCATGGATTCCTGGCTCTGTCCTTGTATCACATAAATACTTTCACTTAAGTCCCATCTCATGGATTCCTGGCTCTGTCCTTGTATCACATAAATACTTTCACTTAAGTCCCATCTCATGGATTCCTGGCTCTGTCCTTGTATCACATAAATACTTTCACTTAAGTCCCATCTCATGGATTCCTGGCTCTGTCCTTGCATCACATAAATACTTTCACTTAAGTCCCATCTCATGGATTCCTGGCTCTGTCCTTGTATCACATAAATACTTTCACTTAAGTCCCATCTCATGGATTCCTGGCTCTGTCCTTGTATCACATAAATACTTTCACTTAAGTCCCATCTCATGGATTCCTGGCTCTGTCCTTGTATCACATAAATACTTTCACTTAAGTCCCATCTCATGGATTCCTGGCTCTGTCCTTGCATCACATAAATACTTTCACTTAAGTCCCATCTCATGGATTCCTGGCTCTGTCCTTGTATCACATAAATACTTTCACTTAAGTCCCATCTCATGGATTCCTGGCTCTGTCCTTGTATCACATAAATACTTTCACTTAAGTCCCATCTCATGGATTCCTGGCTCTGTCCTTGCATCACATAAATACTTTCACTTAAGTCCCATCTCATGGATTCCTGGCTCTGTCCTTGTATCACATAAATACTTTCACTTAAGTCCCATCTCATGGATTCCTGGCTCTGTCCTTGTATCACATAAATACTTTCACTTAAGTCCCATCTCATGGATTCCTGGCTCTGTCCTTGTATCACATAAATACTTTCACTTAAGTCCCATCTCATGGATTCCTGGCTCTGTCCTTGCATCACATAAATACTTTCACTTAAGTCCCATCTCATGGATTCCTGGCTCTGTCCTTGTATCACATAAATACTTTCACTTAAGTCCCATCTCATGGATTCCTGGCTCTGTCCTTGTATCACATAAATACTTTCACTTAAGTCCCATCTCATGGATTCCTGGCTCTGTCCTTGTATCACATAAATACTTTCACTTAAGTCCCATCTCATGGATTCCTGGCTCTGTCCTTGTATCACATAAATACTTTCACTTAAGTCCCATCTCATGGATTCCTGGCTCTGTCCTTGCATCACATAAATACTTTCACTTAAGTCCCATCTCATGGATTCCTGGCTCTGTCCTTGCATCACATAAATACTTTCACTTAAGTCCCATCTCATGGATTCCTGGCTCTGTCCTTGTATCACATAAATACTTTCACTTAAGTCCCATCTCATGGATTCCTGGCTCTGTCCTTGTATCACATAAATACTTTCACTTAAGTCCCATCTCATGGATTCCTGGCTCTGTCCTTGTATCACATAAATACTTTCACTTAAGTCCCATCTCATGGATTCCTGGCTCTGTCCTTGCATCACATAAATACTTTCACTTAAGTCCCATCTCATGGATTCCTGGCTCTGTCCTTGTATCACATAAATACTTTCACTTAAGTCCCATCTCATGGATTCCTGGCTCTGTCCTTGCATCACATAAATACTTTCACTTAAGTCCCATCTCATGGATTCCTGGCTCTGTCCTTGTATCACATAAATACTTTCACTTAAGTCCCATCTCATGGATTCCTGGCTCTGTCCTTGTATCACATAAATACTTTCACTTAAGTCCCATCTCATGGATTCCTGGCTCTGTCCTTGTATCACATAAATACTTTCACTTAAGTCCCATCTCATGGATTCCTGGCTCTGTCCTTGCATCACATAAATACTTTCACTTAAGTCCCATCTCATGGATTCCTGGCTCTGTCCTTGTATCACATAAATACTTTCACTTAAGTCCCATCTCATGGATTCCTGGCTCTGTCCTTGTATCACATAAATACTTTCACTTAAGTCCCATCTCATGGATTCCTGGCTCTGTCCTTGTATCACATAAATACTTTCACTTAAGTCCCATCTCATGGATTCCTGGCTCTGTCCTTGCATCACATAAATACTTTCACTTAAGTCCCATCTCATGGATTCCTGGCTCTGTCCTTGTATCACATAAATACTTTCACTTAAGTCCCATCTCATGGATTCCTGGCTCTGTCCTTGCATCACATAAATACTTTCACTTAAGTCCCATCTCATGGATTCCTGGCTCTGTCCTTGTATCACATAAATACTTTCACTTAAGTCCCATCTCATGGATTCCTGGCTCTGTCCTTGTATCACATAAATACTTTCACTTAAGTCCCATCTCATGGATTCCTGGCTCTGTCCTTGCATCACATAAATACTTTCACTTAAGTCCCATCTCATGGATTCCTGGCTCTGTCCTTGCATCACATAAATACTTTCACTTAAGTCCCATCTCATGGATTCCTGGCTCTGTCCTTGTATCACATAAATACTTTCACTTAAGTCCCATCTCATGGATTCCTGGCTCTGTCCTTGTATCACATAAATACTTTCACTTAAGTCCCATCTCATGGATTCCTGGCTCTGTCCTTGTATCACATAAATACTTTCACTTAAGTCCCATCTCATGGATTCCTGGCTCTGTCCTTGTATCACATAAATACTTTCACTTAAGTCCCATCTCATGGATTCCTGGCTCTGTCCTTGTATCACATAAATACTTTCACTTAAGTCCCATCTCATGGATTCCTGGCTCTGTCCTTGTATCACATAAATACTTTCACTTAAGTCCCATCTCATGGATTCCTGGCTCTGTCCTTGCATCACATAAATACTTTCACTTAAGTCCCATCTCATGGATTCCTGGCTCTGTCCTTGTATCACATAAATACTTTCACTTAAGTCCCATCTCATGGATTCCTGGCTCTGTCCTTGCATCACATAAATACTTTCACTTAAGTCCCATCTCATGGATTCCTGGCTCTGTCCTTGCATCACATAAATACTTTCACTTAAGTCCCATCTCATGGATTCCTGGCTCTGTCCTTGCATCACATAAATACTTTCACTTAAGTCCCATCTCATGGATTCCTGGCTCTGTCCTTGCATCACATAAATACTTTCACTTAAGTCCCATCTCATGGATTCCTGGCTCTGTCCTTGTATCACATAAATACTTTCACTTAAGTCCCATCTCATGGATTCCTGGCTCTGTCCTTGCATCACATAAATACTTTCACTTAAGTCCCATCTCATGGATTCCTGGCTCTGTCCTTGCATCACATAAATACTTTCACTTAAGTCCCATCTCATGGATTCCTGGCTCTGTCCTTGCATCACATAAATACTTTCACTTAAGTCCCATCTCATGGATTCCTGGCTCTGTCCTTGTATCACATAAATACTTTCACTTAAGTCCCATCTCATGGATTCCTGGCTCTGTCCTTGTATCACATAAATACTTTCACTTAAGTCCCATCTCATGGATTCCTGGCTCTGTCCTTGTATCACATAAATACTTTCACTTAAGTCCCATCTCATGGATTCCTGGCTCTGTCCTTGTATCACATAAATACTTTCACTTAAGTCCCATCTCATGGATTCCTGGCTCTGTCCTTGTATCACATAAATACTTTCACTTAAGTCCCATCTCATGGATTCCTGGCTCTGTCCTTGTATCACATAAATACTTTCACTTAAGTCCCATCTCATGGATTCCTGGCTCTGTCCTTGTATCACATAAATACTTTCACTTAAGTCCCATCTCATGGATTCCTGGCTCTGTCCTTGTATCACATAAATACTTTCACTTAAGTCCCATCTCATGGATTCCTGGCTCTGTCCTTGTATCACATAAATACTTTCACTTAAGTCCCATCTCATGGATTCCTGGCTCTGTCCTTGTATCACATAAATACTTTCACTTAAGTCCCATCTCATGGATTCCTGGCTCTGTCCTTGCATCACATAAATACTTTCACTTAAGTCCCATCTCATGGATTCCTGGCTCTGTCCTTGTATCACATAAATACTTTCACTTAAGTCCCATCTCATGGATTCCTGGCTCTGTCCTTGCATCACATAAATACTTTCACTTAAGTCCCATCTCATGGATTCCTGGCTCTGTCCTTGTATCACATAAATACTTTCACTTAAGTCCCATCTCATGGATTCCTGGCTCTGTCCTTGCATCACATAAATACTTTCACTTAAGTCCCATCTCATGGATTCCTGGCTCTGTCCTTGTATCACATAAATACTTTCACTTAAGTCCCATCTCATGGATTCCTGGCTCTGTCCTTGTATCACATAAATACTTTCACTTAAGTCCCATCTCATGGATTCCTGGCTCTGTCCTTGCATCACATAAATACTTTCACTTAAGTCCCATCTCATGGATTCCTGGCTCTGTCCTTGCATCACATAAATACTTTCACTTAAGTCCCATCTCATGGATTCCTGGCTCTGTCCTTGTATCACATAAATACTTTCACTTAAGTCCCATCTCATGGATTCCTGGCTCTGTCCTTGTATCACATAAATACTTTCACTTAAGTCCCATCTCATGGATTCCTGGCTCTGTCCTTGCATCACATAAATACTTTCACTTAAGTCCCATCTCATGGATTCCTGGCTCTGTCCTTGCATCACATAAATACTTTCACTTAAGTCCCATCTCATGGATTCCTGGCTCTGTCCTTGTATCACATAAATACTTTCACTTAAGTCCCATCTCATGGATTCCTGGCTCTGTCCTTGCATCACATAAATACTTTCACTTAAGTCCCATCTCATGGATTCCTGGCTCTGTCCTTGTATCACATAAATACTTTCACTTAAGTCCCATCTCATGGATTCCTGGCTCTGTCCTTGCATCACATAAATACTTTCACTTAAGTCCCATCTCATGGATTCCTGGCTCTGTCCTTGCATCACATAAATACTTTCACTTAAGTCCCATCTCATGGATTCCTGGCTCTGTCCTTGTATCACATAAATACTTTCACTTAAGTCCCATCTCATGGATTCCTGGCTCTGTCCTTGTATCACATAAATACTTTCACTTAAGTCCCATCTCATGGATTCCTGGCTCTGTCCTTGTATCACATAAATACTTTCACTTAAGTCCCATCTCATGGATTCCTGGCTCTGTCCTTGTATCACATAAATACTTTCACTTAAGTCCCATCTCATGGATTCCTGGCTCTGTCCTTGTATCACATAAATACTTTCACTTAAGTCCCATCTCATGGATTCCTGGCTCTGTCCTTGCATCACATAAATACTTTCACTTAAGTCCCATCTCATGGATTCCTGGCTCTGTCCTTGTATCACATAAATACTTTCACTTAAGTCCCATCTCATGGATTCCTGGCTCTGTCCTTGTATCACATAAATACTTTCACTTAAGTCCCATCTCATGGATTCCTGGCTCTGTCCTTGTATCACATAAATACTTTCACTTAAGTCCCATCTCATGGATTCCTGGCTCTGTCCTTGTATCACATAAATACTTTCACTTAAGTCCCATCTCATGGATTCCTGGCTCTGTCCTTGTATCACATAAATACTTTCACTTAAGTCCCATCTCATGGATTCCTGGCTCTGTCCTTGTATCACATAAATACTTTCACTTAAGTCCCATCTCATGGATTCCTGGCTCTGTCCTTGTATCACATAAATACTTTCACTTAAGTCCCATCTCATGGATTCCTGGCTCTGTCCTTGTATCACATAAATACTTTCACTTAAGTCCCATCTCATGGATTCCTGGCTCTGTCCTTGTATCACATAAATACTTTCACTTAAGTCCCATCTCATGGATTCCTGGCTCTGTCCTTGTATCACATAAATACTTTCACTTAAGTCCCATCTCATGGATTCCTGGCTCTGTCCTTGTATCACATAAATACTTTCACTTAAGTCCCATCTCATGGATTCCTGGCTCTGTCCTTGTATCACATAAATACTTTCACTTAAGTCCCATCTCATGGATTCCTGGCTCTGTCCTTGTATCACATAAATACTTTCACTTAAGTCCCATCTCATGGATTCCTGGCTCTGTCCTTGTATCACATAAATACTTTCACTTAAGTCCCATCTCATGGATTCCTGGCTCTGTCCTTGTATCACATAAATACTTTCACTTAAGTCCCATCTCATGGATTCCTGGCTCTGTCCTTGTATCACATAAATACTTTCACTTAAGTCCCATCTCATGGATTCCTGGCTCTGTCCTTGCATCACATAAATACTTTCACTTAAGTCCCATCTCATGGATTCCTGGCTCTGTCCTTGCATCACATAAATACTTTCACTTAAGTCCCATCTCATGGATTCCTGGCTCTGTCCTTGCATCACATAAATACTTTCACTTAAGTCCCATCTCATGGATTCCTGGCTCTGTCCTTGCATCACATAAATACTTTCACTTAAGTCCCATCTCATGGATTCCTGGCTCTGTCCTTGTATCACATAAATACTTTCACTTAAGTCCCATCTCATGGATTCCTGGCTCTGTCCTTGTATCACATAAATACTTTCACTTAAGTCCCATCTCATGGATTCCTGGCTCTGTCCTTGTATCACATAAATACTTTCACTTAAGTCCCATCTCATGGATTCCTGGCTCTGTCCTTGCATCACATAAATACTTTCACTTAAGTCCCATCTCATGGATTCCTGGCTCTGTCCTTGTATCACATAAATACTTTCACTTAAGTCCCATCTCATGGATTCCTGGCTCTGTCCTTGCATCACATAAATACTTTCACTTAAGTCCCATCTCATGGATTCCTGGCTCTGTCCTTGTATCACATAAATACTTTCACTTAAGTCCCATCTCATGGATTCCTGGCTCTGTCCTTGCATCACATAAATACTTTCACTTAAGTCCCATCTCATGGATTCCTGGCTCTGTCCTTGCATCACATAAATACTTTCACTTAAGTCCCATCTCATGGATTCCTGGCTCTGTCCTTGTATCACATAAATACTTTCACTTAAGTCCCATCTCATGGATTCCTGGCTCTGTCCTTGTATCACATAAATACTTTCACTTAAGTCCCATCTCATGGATTCCTGGCTCTGTCCTTGTATCACATAAATACTTTCACTTAAGTCCCATCTCATGGATTCCTGGCTCTGTCCTTGTATCACATAAATACTTTCACTTAAGTCCCATCTCATGGATTCCTGGCTCTGTCCTTGTATCACATAAATACTTTCACTTAAGTCCCATCTCATGGATTCCTGGCTCTGTCCTTGTATCACATAAATACTTTCACTTAAGTCCCATCTCATGGATTCCTGGCTCTGTCCTTGTATCACATAAATACTTTCACTTAAGTCCCATCTCATGGATTCCTGGCTCTGTCCTTGTATCACATAAATACTTTCACTTAAGTCCCATCTCATGGATTCCTGGCTCTGTCCTTGTATCACATAAATACTTTCACTTAAGTCCCATCTCATGGATTCCTGGCTCTGTCCTTGTATCACATAAATACTTTCACTTAAGTCCCATCTCATGGATTCCTGGCTCTGTCCTTGTATCACATAAATACTTTCACTTAAGTCCCATCTCATGGATTCCTGGCTCTGTCCTTGTATCACATAAATACTTTCACTTAAGTCCCATCTCATGGATTCCTGGCTCTGTCCTTGTATCACATAAATACTTTCACTTAAGTCCCATCTCATGGATTCCTGGCTCTGTCCTTGTATCACATAAATACTTTCACTTAAGTCCCATCTCATGGATTCCTGGCTCTGTCCTTGTATCACATAAATACTTTCACTTAAGTCCCATCTCATGGATTCCTGGCTCTGTCCTTGTATCACATAAATACTTTCACTTAAGTCCCATCTCATGGATTCCTGGCTCTGTCCTTGTATCACATAAATACTTTCACTTAAGTCCCATCTCATGGATTCCTGGCTCTGTCCTTGTATCACATAAATACTTTCACTTAAGTCCCATCTCATGGATTCCTGGCTCTGTCCTTGCATCACATAAATACTTTCACTTAAGTCCCATCTCATGGATTCCTGGCTCTGTCCTTGCATCACATAAATACTTTCACTTAAGTCCCATCTCATGGATTCCTGGCTCTGTCCTTGTATCACATAAATACTTTCACTTAAGTCCCATCTCATGGATTCCTGGCTCTGTCCTTGTATCACATAAATACTTTCACTTAAGTCCCATCTCATGGATTCCTGGCTCTGTCCTTGTATCACATAAATACTTTCACTTAAGTCCCATCTCATGGATTCCTGGCTCTGTCCTTGTATCACATAAATACTTTCACTTAAGTCCCATCTCATGGATTCCTGGCTCTGTCCTTGTATCACATAAATACTTTCACTTAAGTCCCATCTCATGGATTCCTGGCTCTGTCCTTGTATCACATAAATACTTTCACTTAAGTCCCATCTCATGGATTCCTGGCTCTGTCCTTGCATCACATAAATACTTTCACTTAAGTCCCATCTCATGGATTCCTGGCTCTGTCCTTGCATCACATAAATACTTTCACTTAAGTCCCATCTCATGGATTCCTGGCTCTGTCCTTGTATCACATAAATACTTTCACTTAAGTCCCATCTCATGGATTCCTGGCTCTGTCCTTGTATCACATAAATACTTTCACTTAAGTCCCATCTCATGGATTCCTGGCTCTGTCCTTGTATCACATAAATACTTTCACTTAAGTCCCATCTCATGGATTCCTGGCTCTGTCCTTGTATCACATAAATACTTTCACTTAAGTCCCATCTCATGGATTCCTGGCTCTGTCCTTGTATCACATAAATACTTTCACTTAAGTCCCATCTCATGGATTCCTGGCTCTGTCCTTGTATCACATAAATACTTTCACTTAAGTCCCATCTCATGGATTCCTGGCTCTGTCCTTGTATCACATAAATACTTTCACTTAAGTCCCATCTCATGGATTCCTGGCTCTGTCCTTGTATCACATAAATACTTTCACTTAAGTCCCATCTCATGGATTCCTGGCTCTGTCCTTGTATCACATAAATACTTTCACTTAAGTCCCATCTCATGGATTCCTGGCTCTGTCCTTGTATCACATAAATACTTTCACTTAAGTCCCATCTCATGGATTCCTGGCTCTGTCCTTGCATCACATAAATACTTTCACTTAAGTCCCATCTCATGGATTCCTGGCTCTGTCCTTGTATCACATAAATACTTTCACTTAAGTCCCATCTCATGGATTCCTGGCTCTGTCCTTGTATCACATAAATACTTTCACTTAAGTCCCATCTCATGGATTCCTGGCTCTGTCCTTGTATCACATAAATACTTTCACTTAAGTCCCATCTCATGGATTCCTGGCTCTGTCCTTGCATCACATAAATACTTTCACTTAAGTCCCATCTCATGGATTCCTGGCTCTGTCCTTGTATCACATAAATACTTTCACTTAAGTCCCATCTCATGGATTCCTGGCTCTGTCCTTGTATCACATAAATACTTTCACTTAAGTCCCATCTCATGGATTCCTGGCTCTGTCCTTGTATCACATAAATACTTTCACTTAAGTCCCATCTCATGGATTCCTGGCTCTGTCCTTGCATCACATAAATACTTTCACTTAAGTCCCATCTCATGGATTCCTGGCTCTGTCCTTGCATCACATAAATACTTTCACTTAAGTCCCATCTCATGGATTCCTGGCTCTGTCCTTGTATCACATAAATACTTTCACTTAAGTCCCATCTCATGGATTCCTGGCTCTGTCCTTGCATCACATAAATACTTTCACTTAAGTCCCATCTCATGGATTCCTGGCTCTGTCCTTGCATCACATAAATACTTTCACTTAAGTCCCATCTCATGGATTCCTGGCTCTGTCCTTGCATCACATAAATACTTTCACTTAAGTCCCATCTCATGGATTCCTGGCTCTGTCCTTGCATCACATAAATACTTTCACTTAAGTCCCATCTCATGGATTCCTGGCTCTGTCCTTGCATCACATAAATACTTTCACTTAAGTCCCATCTCATGGATTCCTGGCTCTGTCCTTGCATCACATAAATACTTTCACTTAAGTCCCATCTCATGGATTCCTGGCTCTGTCCTTGTATCACATAAATACTTTCACTTAAGTCCCATCTCATGGATTCCTGGCTCTGTCCTTGTATCACATAAATACTTTCACTTAAGTCCCATCTCATGGATTCCTGGCTCTGTCCTTGTATCACATAAATACTTTCACTTAAGTCCCATCTCATGGATTCCTGGCTCTGTCCTTGTATCACATAAATACTTTCACTTAAGTCCCATCTCATGGATTCCTGGCTCTGTCCTTGTATCACATAAATACTTTCACTTAAGTCCCATCTCATGGATTCCTGGCTCTGTCCTTGCATCACATAAATACTTTCACTTAAGTCCCATCTCATGGATTCCTGGCTCTGTCCTTGTATCACATAAATACTTTCACTTAAGTCCCATCTCATGGATTCCTGGCTCTGTCCTTGTATCACATAAATACTTTCACTTAAGTCCCATCTCATGGATTCCTGGCTCTGTCCATGCATCACATAAATACTTTCACTTAAGTCCCATCTCATGGATTCCTGGCTCTGTCCTTGCATCACATAAATACTTTCACTTAAGTCCCATCTCATGGATTCCTGGCTCTGTCCTTGCATCACATAAATACTTTCACTTAAGTCCCATCTCATGGATTCCTGGCTCTGTCCTTGCATCACATAAATACTTTCACTTAAGTCCCATCTCATGGATTCCTGGCTCTGTCCTTGCATCACATAAATACTTTCACTTAAGTCCCATCTCATGGATTCCTGGCTCTGTCCTTGTATCACATAAATACTTTCACTTAAGTCCCATCTCATGGATTCCTGGCTCTGTCCTTGTATCACATAAATACTTTCACTTAAGTCCCATCTCATGGATTCCTGGCTCTGTCCTTGTATCACATAAATACTTTCACTTAAGTCCCATCTCATGGATTCCTGGCTCTGTCCTTGTATCACATAAATACTTTCACTTAAGTCCCATCTCATGGATTCCTGGCTCTGTCCTTGCATCACATAAATACTTTCACTTAAGTCCCATCTCATGGATTCCTGGCTCTGTCCTTGTATCACATAAATACTTTCACTTAAGTCCCATCTCATGGATTCCTGGCTCTGTCCTTGCATCACATAAATACTTTCACTTAAGTCCCATCTCATGGATTCCTGGCTCTGTCCTTGCATCACATAAATACTTTCACTTAAGTCCCATCTCATGGATTCCTGGCTCTGTCCTTGTATCACATAAATACTTTCACTTAAGTCCCATCTCATGGATTCCTGGCTCTGTCCTTGCATCACATAAATACTTTCACTTAAGTCCCATCTCATGGATTCCTGGCTCTGTCCTTGCATCACATAAATACTTTCACTTAAGTCCCATCTCATGGATTCCTGGCTCTGTCCTTGTATCACATAAATACTTTCACTTAAGTCCCATCTCATGGATTCCTGGCTCTGTCCTTGCATCACATAAATACTTTCACTTAAGTCCCATCTCATGGATTCCTGGCTCTGTCCTTGTATCACATAAATACTTTCACTTAAGTCCCATCTCATGGATTCCTGGCTCTGTCCTTGTATCACATAAATACTTTCACTTAAGTCCCATCTCATGGATTCCTGGCTCTGTCCTTGTATCACATAAATACTTTCACTTAAGTCCCATCTCATGGATTCCTGGCTCTGTCCTTGTATCACATAAATACTTTCACTTAAGTCCCATCTCATGGATTCCTGGCTCTGTCCTTGTATCACATAAATACTTTCACTTAAGTCCCATCTCATGGATTCCTGGCTCTGTCCTTGTATCACATAAATACTTTCACTTATGTCCCATCTCATGGATTCCTGGCTCTGTCCTTGTATCACATAAATACTTTCACTTAAGTCACATCTCATGGATTCCTGGCTCTGTCCTTGTATCACATAAATACTTTCACTTAAGTCCCATCTCATGGATTCCTGGCTCTGTCCTTGTATCACATAAATACTTTCACTTAAGTCCCATCTCATGGATTCCTGGCTCTGTCCTTGCATCA
Source organism: Protopterus annectens (assembly GCF_019279795.1). Lineage (NCBI taxonomy): Eukaryota > Metazoa > Chordata > Ceratodontiformes > Protopteridae > Protopterus > Protopterus annectens. The sequence continues at coordinate 54,376,717 of NC_056739.1, read as the reverse complement.
CATAAATACTTTCACTTAAGTCCCATCTCATGGATTCCTGGCTCTGTCCTTGTATCACATAAATACTTTCACTTAAGTCCCATCTCATGGATTCCTGGCTCTGTCCTTGTATCACATAAATACCTTCCTTCTCTCTTCCACTCCTTATTTTCCTCTCTTCTTCTCTGCTTACTGTCTTTATTATACAGTGAGTGTCCAATTAGACATTGGAAACTTATAGATTGGTTTAGTGTTATTGTTGTTTTGTGATTTTCAATAAAAGATCCTTTTAAGGAGGAATCCTGGTTTCCGACCTCTATTTGGACACTCCTTGCAAGTCCTAATTTTGGTTTTGGTTGTCTTTTGACTTGCTTCCATCTTTTGGTTTGGTCTTTATTCTACAGTGCTAAACCCCTTAGTTGACTGCCATCTGGGACCAAACTATATGCAAATTAAGCTTGCTTGGAACAATACATTGTAAATATATATTATTTCTTATGTCATTTGTCTTTTTGTTTGTATAATTACCACTGCAAATATTCTTTAATGTTCATAGGTTCATAGGTTCATAGGTAGGTACTAGGCTATTTGCCCTAGGGCCTATATAAGCCTAGCCAAAGGTACCCTGGTTTTCGCCTCCCAAGAGAATTATTTTCATGTGCCACTGTCGAGCAGAGCCACAGAAGTGATCCCCGGGATGAATTTCCTATCTCCCATCCAATCATCAAGATTTTTCCTGAACAGTGCTAATGAGGAGCTTTGTTTGATATAGATAGGTAGTTTGTTCCAGAGTATGGCACATCTCTAGGACAGGAATTTATCCCTCCAGCATGTTCTGTTTATTGTGGTGACGAGGTTTAGGTCCCTAGAGCGTGTAGCTCATAGGGAATGGGATTTCTTTAAGTGGAGCATGTCTAAAAGCTCTAAGTTTGACATAGCTTTGTGTGTTAGGCAGAGATCGCCTCTGAGTAGGCGATATGCAACGGAGTAAAGCTGCAGTTTTTTGAGATGGTCTGCATACGGCATCTCTTTGAGGCTAGTAATCCTCTTTGTGAGGTATTTCTGTGGCCTTTCCAGTTGTTGTAGATGTCTTGTGGGGTACATACCAAAAGGGGCATTGTACTCTATAATGAGTCTAATGAGTGACGAGTAGAGGGGAACAATGACCTCTTTTTTCCTGGATGAGAAACCTTTTGTGATGAGGTGTGCCACATAGAAGGATTTCTTGACTACTGTGGCAATATGCTTATCAAAGGAGAGACTACTGTCCACCTGTGTCCCAAGGTCTCTTATCACACTTTCGGTGTTAAGTAGACTACCACCTATGTGGTAGTTCATGGGTACTGAGTTTTTACCATAAGGAATGGCAATGCACTTTTTGGCATTGAGCTTGAGGCCATGGCTTTGACACCAGGCATCTGTCTCAGCAAGGCCATTTTGTAGGATGTCCACATCTTTTGGAGTTTTGATTATGGCTCCTAGTGTGCAGTCATCTGCGAACTTCATTAGCCAAAGACCTTCTGTGTTGGCCTGTACTTCAGAGAAGTAGATACCAAACAGGAGAGGACCCAGGACTGAACCCTGTGGTACTCCACTTGTCACTGGTCTGAAGCTGGATTTAGAGTCTGATACTTTCACAGTGTGCGTTCTGTCAATGAGCCAGTTGGCAACCCATCTTGTGAAAATAGGGATTTATACCTAGTTTAATTAGTTTATCTATAATTCCAGAGTGGGGGATGGTGTCAAAAGCCTTGATGAGATCTAGATAGGTTGTGTGAACCACCTTACCCTCATCTACGGCTTTGATGATTGCTTCAAAGAAGTCTATCAGGTTTAGGAGACATGATCTGCCTTTTACAAACCCGAACTGGGTGGGGTCCTGAGTTTGGAAATTACCAATGTCATTGTTTATAAGTTCCATGATGATACACTCCATAGCCTTGCAGACCAGGCTCGTTAGGCTAATGGGGTGGTAGTTTCCGGGGTCTGTGGTGGCTCCCCCTTTGTGGAGTGGGATAACTGTCGCTGTGCGCCATTCAGTGGGCACAAAGCCTGAGGTGAGGCTATGATTGAACATGGTACTTAGGTGGGGTGCCAGTTCATTCTGTAGTTCATGTAGAAGGCAGCCTGGGATGTTGTCAGGTCCCATGGATGCTGTGTTCTTGGCTTTGGAGAGTGTGTCTTTTACCTGTGCAGCCATGATTACAGGATCTTTGCATTCTTCTGGTATAAAGATGGGCCCTTTAGGGGATGACAGAGGGGTAAAGTTAGCACTGAACCTATCTGCCAGGATGTTGGCAATATCAGTTGGTTCTGTATATTTAGTGTCATTGTGCTGTAACTCAGAGCAGATCTGAGTGTTGCCATTGAGATTCTTGACATAGCTATACAATGCTTTGTGGTTGTCTTTAGAATCAGTGGTGATTTTGTTTTCATAACTAGTTTTGGAGGATTTTATGAGAGATCTCAGCTTCTTACTGAGGCTGACCAGGGAGTTCCTACAATCATAGGATTTTACTCTTTTTTGCAATAGTTTCTTTCTTCTGTTGTGGAGTTTGTTTATGGCAGAAGACCACCAGATTGGCTTCCTTTTTTTTGGAGGATAGCATATTGGTTCTGTTAGGGATAGCACAATCCATGCACTCGTGTAAGTGCTTATAAAGTGCATTTGTGTAGGATTCAGCAGTCGTACCTCTATTGTCCATCTGCATGGGTGTCGTGAAGTTTGCCACTTCTGTCTTAAGAAGCATGAAGTTGGCTTTGGAGAAATGTTTTACGGTTGTTTCCCTAATGGGGGGTGGGAGCGGGATGTGGATGTCTAGGGTGATTAGTTTGTGTTCGGATCTGAGCAACGAGGAGCTGACCTCTGGTGTGGAACACCAGTCACCCATGTTGGTGATGACCAGGTCTAGGATATTGCTGCTCTTGGTGGAGGTGTGGATAAGTTGATCCAAGGCATTGGAATTGATGATTTCCAGAAAACGTTGAGCAAAAGAGTTGGCATACGAGTCGTTTCCCAGTTAATGGCAGGGTAGTTGAAATCACCCATTATTAGAGTGTTAGGTTGTACCTTAATATTTTCCAGTGTATCAAGAAAAGAGGAGTGGGAATCTTGGGGCCTGTTGGGGGGGTCTGTAGCAAGGTACAATCTGGATTGCAGTTTTACCCAGAGTAAGTTGAACTTGGATAATCGCAGCTGCATTATGCTAAACAACTAGCTTGGAGGTGTGGATATCCTTAATGAATATGGACACGCCTCCACCTTTAGTGTTTCGGTCCGGGTTTGGTGGCCGAAAGGTGTGGTATGAATTATAGCCTGGTAATGCAGGGGTGCCCTCTGGAGCTTTGAACCAGGTCTCTGTCACTGCACAGATGTCAGTGTTCTCCATTTTAAGGAGTGCCTCGAGTGAGTGCATTTGGAAGTTTAGACTTCTAGCCTTGAGTAGCATTACCCTCAGATTTTTCTTGTTTGTACCTGTTATGGTGGTGAATTTGTCATTTGAACCTTGCCTAAAAAATGCACTATAGGGGTGGCAAGAGCCTTTGCCAGTATCCGGAATTCCAAGGGCGACAGGTACAGGCCATCTCTGACAAAGCAGCGTGGTCTGTCGATCATGTCATTCGAGGCAGACAAATACTGGATTTTCTTAGAATGACACCAGAAGCTTAGCCAATTGTTAAAGTCAATCATTTTGTCCTTGTACTGTGGTATCATTCTTGGTGATGCAGGATGCTACTCAGGGCTAGGGTTATACCTGCCTTGGCTACAAGATCGGAGAGCTCCTCCATGTCTCTTTTCATGTAGTCCAGGGAGGTACATCTCAGGTCATTCACATCAACATGGACAATGACAGAGTCATATTTGTACTTGTTGTGGAGTGACCTGAGTGTGTGCGTTATATGGTGGATCCTGGTACCTGACAGGCAGCTGACAGTAACATTTTCCTTGTTTAGCCTGGTGAGTGGAACATCAGTGTGCCTGACTATAGAGTCAGCTATAACTAGAGGGTTGGGTATGTTATGCCTTATGGGCTGTAGTTGAGTGGCACACTATGTGGGCTATTGTGTCATTTGGGTTGTGTTGGGGGGGTGGAGGTTGCTTGCATTTCTGCTTTGGAGGTCTCAGTTGTTTGGGCAGATTTTTCTGAGAGCCTCCGCGAATGTAGGTGTGTATTTTGTGGTTCTGTGTGTATCTTTTGGTGGTATAGGTTTTGAGGGACTATGTGATGAGTGTGGTGCGGTGCAAGTATTTACCTTCTCCTCTTGACTGTCTAGTCCAGTCTTCGGTGAAGAGAGCTTTGCTTCCAGTTTGGCTATATAAGTCCATCTCTCGCAGGTTGTAGTGTTGGGTGGTAGGAGGAGAGGGTTGTCTGTATACATGAGACAACTGCTGCTTGTCCCATGATGCCCAGATTCATCAGGTAGACAAGAGAAAATGCCGGTAGATGACCTTTAGACATGCCTGAATAGGTGCTTATTTATTAAGTACTAAAAACTGTTTTCCTCTAGACAAGTGAGGAAAGTTGAGTGTTGTAGCAATTTGTAACTTATTTAATGCTTACAATGAATAAGTGCTGAGCTCAAAGAAACAGATTTAAGTGTTAAAGTTTAAGTGTTAAAACTAAAAAGCTGGCTAGTTACAAGGGAAAATTTGAAGAGCAGACTTTATGGCGCCAGGAATAGTTTAACCCTAGTTATGTCAGGGTCTCAGGAGCTCACAAGCAGTCCTGGACACAGAAAATCCATATCTGGACAAGACCTGTCACAGGAAAAGGGGGAAGCAAGCTTAGAATTTTTTTTTAGTAAAAGTGGAAATGGAAAAAGCTGGAAAAGAAGTTAATTCAACGTTAAGAATCTGTGTGGGTTGGCCTTCACAAATGTTCTCTATTAGATTGAATGAACTAATGACACTAGACTGGGAGGAGTGTCACAGATCAAATATACAGTATGGGCAGGCAACTGCAAAGCCATCAAATATAAGAACACCACAACATTAGGGAGGGTGGATGGGAAAAAAATACAGTTCCTAGCTGTAGCCACTAAATGAAAGGTTTAAACAGATCAAGGAGCAAACAGACTCTAGAGAATGCTTTTAACTGTAAACAGACAATTATAGTAATGCACACTATTGCAGGTCCTAGCTGTAGAACACAGAATCCTCAAAAAATCAAAAATGCACAGAAAATTACAGTTCCTAGCTGTAGCCACTAAATAAAAGTTTTAAACAGATCAAGCAGACTCTAGAGAATGCTTTTAACTGTAAACAGACATTTATAGCAATGCACACTATTACAGTTTCTAGCTGTAGAACACAGAAACCTCAAAAAATCAAAAATGCACAGAAAAGCTCGGATAGAGCACTCACACACAGAAAATACAACTCTCAGTATACAAAAGCAGTTTACAGTTAAGTAATTCAGTAAACATGCAATTAGAGTAATGAAACAGTATCTAGCAATGAAAAATACAGTTAAAGTAGTATAAAACAGTACATAAATGCAGTGAAACAATAAAAAAAGCTTTATAACAGTGCAAAATGTAGTAGATCAACTGTATAGCACAATTATAAGCATTTCAGAAGTGCAGTTCAGTGAAATTAGTGTAAGAAATAACTTATCCTGCTCTTGGAATCTTAAGGAATGTCCACTTAGTTTCAGTAATGAAAGGCAATCCACAGCCTGAGCAATACAAGCACAACCTTTTCAAGACATAGGGTTTATATACCAGTAAGGATGGAAGAGCTAGAAGATCAAATTACTACTCAGCACCTGCTATTACCCAATCACTCATACTACAGAAGGTCAGGAGGCCTTGTTACTCTCAATAATAATGAAGACAGACTATTAGTAGAAAATGGCTGCCAGAAACACAGGAAACTGAAACAAAACTACCAGCCTAGACAACAGGCCTCTATCAAGATTATGCCACCTGAGCAGAACACAGAAAACTCACTTTAAAAGCATAGAAAGAAAACCCACAAAGAGAAAATATAAGTCTCAGTATGAAAAAGCAGTTTACAATTTAGTAATTAAATAAAAATGCAATTATAGTAATGCACACTATTACAATTCCTAGCTGTAGCCACCAAATGAAAGTTTTAAACAGATCAAGGAGCAAGCAGACTCTAGAGAATGCTTTTAACTGTAAACAGACAATTATAGTAATGCACACTATTACAGTTCCTAGCTGTAAAACACAGAAACCTCAATAAATCAAAAATGCACAGAAAAGCTTGGATAGTGCACTCACAAACATAAACTACAACTCTCAGTATGAAAAAAACTGTTTACATAGGTTCATAGGTAGGTACTAGGCTATCTGTGCAAGGGCATTTACAAGCCTAGCCAGAATGTGTTGGCTTTCGCTTCCCTTTTAAATTAGTTTCCTGGGCCTCTGTCTAGCAGGGCCATTGAAGTGATCCCAGGGGTAAATTTGTGATCTCCCATCCACTCGACAAGATTCCTCTTGAAGAGATCCAGCGAGGAGCTCTGCCTAATATAAACTAGGATTTTATTCCAGAGTGAGAGAAGTCTCTGGGACAGGAATCTATCCCTTCAGCATGTCCTGTTTATTGTTGTGCTGAGGTTTAATTCACTGGAGCATGTGGCTCTAAGAGATTTGGTTTTCTTGAGGTGGAGCATGTCCATTAATTCCAGGCTGGACATGGCCTTATACATCAGGCAGAGATCACCTCTGAGCAGATGGTAAGCAACCGCGTATAGCTGGAGTTTCTTTAGTCGACCTGCATAGGGCATCTCTTTGAGGCCCATGATCCTCTTGGTGAGATAGTTCTGTGGTCTTTCCAGCTGTTGCAGGTGTCGAGAAAGACACATACCAAATGGGGCATTGTACTCTGTTATGGGCCTAATAAGTGATGAGTAGAGGGGCACAATGACCTCTCTTGATCTATAGGTGAACCCTTTCATGATTAGGTGGGCTAAATAGAAGGAATTTCTTACCACTTTGGCAATGTGATTATCAAAAGAGAGGTTGCTATCTACCTGGGTACCCAGGTCCCTAATTACATTTTCCGTACCTAGTGGATTACCACCTATGTGGTAATTTGTGGGCACTTTGTTTTTTGCAAAGGGGATGACAATGCATTTTTTGGCATTCATCTTGAGGCCATGGTTTTGACACCAGGTATCTGTCTCTGTAAGACCCTTCTGGAGGAAGTCTGTGTCAGCCGGAGAGTTGATTATGGCCCCCAATTTGCAGTCATCTGTGAACTTGGTCAGCCATAGTCCTTCTGTGCTTGTTTGTAGCTCAGAGAAGTACATACTGAACAGGAGGGGTCCCAGGACCAAGCCCTGTGGGATGCCACTTGTAACTGGTTTAGAGTTGGACATGGCACCCGCAACTCTGACTATGTGTGTTCTATCCGTGAGCCAGTTGGCCTCCCATCTCATGACATAGGGGTTAATGTTCAAGCTGGTGAGCTTGTCTATGATGCCAGAGTGGGGAATGGTGTCGAAGGTTTTAGCGAGGTCCAGGTAGGCTGTGTGGACTACCTTCTCTTCATCTATGGCCTTGGTAACTGTTTCAAAGAAGTCAATTAGGTTTAGGAGGCAGTGTCTGCCTTTAACAAAGCTGAATTGGGTAGGGTCCAGTGTCTGGAGGTTCCCAATGTCTCTGTTTATGAGTTCCATGATGATTCGCTCCATAGCTTTGCAGACCAGGCTAGTCAGGCTTATAGGGTGATAGTTCCCAGGTTCTGTTGTGGCACTACCTTTGTGGAGTGGGATAACTGTTGCTGTATGCCATTCTTTGGATACAAAGCCTGTGGTAAGGCTGAGACTGAACAGTGAATTTAGGTGAGGGTTTAGTTCCTTTTGGAGCTCGTGTAAGACGCAGCCTGGGACACCATCCGGTCCCATTGATGCTGTGTTCTTAGCTTAGGATAGGGCTGTTTTTACCTGCATGTCCGTGATGTCTGGGGCTCTGCATTTTTATGTGATGGACACGGGCCCTTTTGGGGGTGATGGGGAGTGAAGTTTGCACTGAACTTGTCAGCCAGGTCGTTGGCAATGCCAGTTGGTTCAGTGTATTTTTTCCCATTTTGCACTAGCTCAGAGCATATCTGAGAGTTGCCACCTAAATTTTTGACATAGCTGAAGAAGGCTTTGTGTTTATCTTTAGAGTCTTTGGCAATTTTTCTTTAGAAACTGGCCTTGGATGATTTTATGAGCGATCACAGTTTCTTGCTAATAATGATCAGTGATGCCTTCCCTTTTTGGAATTTTGCTCTATCATGTAGTAGTTTCCTCCTCCTGTTGTACAGTTTAATTATGGCCGGGGACCGCCAGGCAGGTTTCCTCTTTTTGGAGGAGTAAGTCTTGGTTTTACTTGGGATGGCTCGATCCATGCATCCCTGTAGATGCTCATAGAATGCACTTGTAAAGGATTCTGCTGTTTAGGTAGCATTATCTTTTAGCAAGGGGGCTTTGAAACTTTCCACCTCAGTCTTGAGAAGTGTGAAGCTTGCTTTTGAAACGTTTTTCACGGTGGTTTCCTAGTCTGGGGGTGGGGTCAGGATGTGGATGTCCAGTGTGATTAGTTTATGATCTGATCTCACCAGTGAGGGGTTTACCTCTGGTGTGAAACACTGATCCCCCATGTTGGTGATGATCAGGTCCAGTATGTTGGCACCTCTAGTGGGCATGATGACCAGCTGCTCCAGGGCATTAGAGTTTATAAACTCTAGGAAGCATTGGGCAAAGGAGTTTGTACTAGAGTAATTTTCCCAGTCAATGTTTGTGTAGTTGAAGTCTCCCAATATCATGGTGTTTGGTAGGACCGTTATATTTTCCAGTGTTCTCAGGAATGCTGAGTGGGGATCCTGAGACAAGGTAGGTGATCTGTAGCAGGCTACGATCTGCAAAGCAGCTTTGCCCACTGTCAGTTTCACGTGGATGGTCTCCGAGGCCTCGTGCTGTGCTACTAACCTGGAGGTGTGGGTATCCTTTATGAAAATGGATACACCCCCCCTCCTTTTGTATTTCGGTCCAGGTTCTGGGGCCGAACGTTATGATAAGAGTTGTAGCCTGGTAGTGCTGGGGTGCTTCTGGAATTTTGAACCAGGTTTCTGTTACTGCACAGATATCGATTTGCTCCATGCTAAGGAGTGCCTCGAGTGCGTGCATTTTGAGGTTTAGACTTCTGGCATTGAGTAGCATTACCCTCAGTTTTTGGTTTCTTGTGTTGTTTATGGAGGTGGGTTTGTCTTTTGAGCCTTGCCTAAAAAAGGCACTATGGGGGTGGCAAGAGCCTTGGCCAGTATTTGAAAGCCTAAGGGTGACAGGTGCAAGCCATCTCTGGCAAAGCAGCGTGGCTTGTCGAGCATGTCATCCCAGGCTGACAGACACTGGATCCACTTTGAATGACACCAATAGCTTAGCCAATTGTTAAAACTGATCATTTTTTCCTCGTACTGTGGCGTCATTCTTGGTGAGGGCAAGATGCTACTCAGGGTCAGGGTCATACCAGCCTGGGCTACATGATCAGAGAGCTCCTCTATGTCTCTTTTCATGTAGTCCAGGGAGGTACATCTCAGGTCGTTCACACCAACATGTACAGTGACAGTCATAGTTGTACTTGTTTTGGAGTGACCTGAGTGCTTGGGTTATGTGGCAGATCCTGGCACCCGACAAGCAGCTCACAGTAACCTTCTCCTTGTTCAGTCTAGTGAGTGGAGCTATAACAAAAGTATTATGTCCAAGAGTAAGTGCCGCTGCCATCTCACATAACCAGGCAGTTACAGCATGTGGAGCTGTAAAAAAAGTATCATGTCCCACAGTAAGCACCGCTGTCATCTCACCTAACCGGACAGTTACAGCAGGTGGAGCTGTAACAAAAGTATCTTGTCCCAGAGTAAGTGCTGCTGCCATCTCACCTAACCAGACAGTCTTACAGCATGTGGGTCTGTAACAAAAGTATCTTGTCCCAGAGTAAGTGCCACTGCCATCTCACCTAACCAGACAGTTACAGCATGTGGAGCTGTAACAAAAGTATCATGTTGGTGTGAATGACCTGAGCCGTACCTCCCCAGACTACATGAAAAGAGACATGGAGGAGCTCTCTGATCATGTAGCCCAGGCCAGTATGACCCTGACCCTGAGTAGCATCCTGCCCTCATCAAGAATGATACCACGGTATAGAGAAAAAATTCTCAATTTCAACAATTGGCTAAGCTTCTGTTGTCATTCAAAGGGGATCCAGTGTCTGTCAGCCTGGGATGATATGCTTGACAAGCCATGCTGCTTCACTAGAGACGGCTTGCACCTTTCACCCTTAGGCTTTTAAATACTGGCCAAGGCTCTTGCCACCACCATAGTGCCTTTTTTAGGCAAGGCTCAAAAGACAAACACACCACCATAAATAGCACATATAACAACAAACTGAGGATAATGCTGCTCAATGCCAGAAGTCTAAACCTCAAAATGCATGCACTCGAGGCACTCCTTAGTATGGAGAAAATCAATATATGTGCAGTAACAGAAACCTGGTTTAAGGCTCCAGACAGCACCCCAGCACTACCAGGTTACAACTCATACCATACATTTCAGCCACAAAACCTGGACCAAAATACAAAAGGCGGGGGTGTATCCATATTCATCAAGGATAACCACACCTCCAGGTTAGTGGCAGAGCACGATGCTTCATAGATCACCCACATGCAACTAACAACAGGCAAAACTGCTATTCAAATTATAGCTTGCTACAGATCACCTACCATGTCCCAGGACCCCACTCTGCATTCCTGGAAACATTGGGAAACATTAAGGTCCTACCAAACACCCTGATATTGGGTGATTTCAATTACCCAAACATTAACTAGGAGAACTACTCAAGTAGAAACTCCCTTGCTCAACATTTTCTAGAATTTATAAACTCAAACGTCCTGGATCAACTGGTCAACATCCCCACCAGTGGTGAAAACATATTGGACCTGGTCATCACCAAAATGGGTGACCAGTGTACCGCACCGAAGGTCAACCCCTCACTGGTTAGATCTGACCATAAAATAATCACTTTGGATATACACATTGTGCCACCACTCCCGGTCAAAGAAACCACCATGAAAAAACTTTCAAAAGCAAACTTCACGTTACTTAAGACCAAGGTGGGAAGTTTCAAAGCCCCCATGCTAAAGGATAATGCTGTCCAAGCTGCAAAATCCTTTACTAATGCACTGTATTGGCATCTACAAGAATGCATGGATCATGCTATCCCAAACAAAATCAAGATGCACTCCTCCCAGAAAAGGAAACCAGTCTGGTGGACCCCTGTCATAAACAAGCTATACAATAGGAGGAAACTAGTACAGAAAATAGTAAAATCCCAAGAAGGGAAGACATCTCTGATCAGTATCAGCAAGAAACTACATTCCCTCATAAAATTATCCAAGGATAGCCTCAAAAGAAAAATTGCCATGGACTCCAAAGATAACCACAAGGCATTGTTTAGCTATGTCAAGAATCTAAGTGGCAATACTCAGATCTGCTCGGAGTTATTCCAGAATGGCAAAAAATACACTGAACCGACCGATAACACCAACATCCTGGTAGACAGGTTCAGTGCAAATGTCACCCCTCTCTCTCCCTGAAAATGACCCATAACTATACCAGAAGAATGTAGTGCCCCTGAAATCACAGACACTCAGGTTAAAACAACCCTCTCCAAAGCCAAAAACACAGCATCAATGGGACTGGATGGTGTCCTAGGCTGCATCCTACATGAGCTCAAAGATGAACTAACCCCTCACCTAAATGCACTGTTCAAACTCAGCCTCTCCACAGTTTACGTGCCCACAGAGTGGCACACAGGAATGGTTATTCTGCTCCACAAAGGTGGAGCCACAACAGATGCCAGGAACTATCGCCCTATAAGCCTGACTAGCTTGGTCTGCAAAGCTATGGAGTGCATCATCATGGATCTCATTAACAGAGACATTGGAAACCTCCAAACACTGGACCCTACCCAATTCGGCTTTGTTAAGGGAAGATCATGCCTCTTAAACCTAGTGGACTTCTTTGAGACAGTTACCAAGGCTATAGATGATGGAAAGGTGGTCCACACAGCCTACCTAGACCTTGCAAAGGCCTTTGACACCATTCCCCACTCAAGTATTATAGACTTGCTCACCAGCTTGAAAATAAACCCGTATGTCATGAGATGGGTTGACAACTGGCTCATGGACAGAACCCACATGGTAAGAGTTGCGGGAGCTAGGTCTGACTCTAAACCGGTTACAAGTGGCATTCCCCAGGGCTAAGTCCTAGGACCCCTCCTGTTTGGCATATACTTCTCAGAGGTACAGGCAAGCACAGGAGGACTATGGCTGACCAACTTCACAGACGACTGCAAACTAGGGGCTATAATTGACTGCCTGGCTGACACAGAAATCCTCCAAAAGCGTCTCACTGAGAGAGATACCTGGTGTCAAAACCATGCCCTCAAGCTAAATGCCAAAAAGTGCATAGACATCCCCTTTGGAAAAAACAAAGTACCCATAAACTACCACATAGGTGATAGCCCCCAAAATGCAGAAGAAGTAATAAGGGATCTGGGGACCCAAGTAGATAATAACCTCTCCTTTGATAATCACATTGCCAAAGTGGTTAGAAAATCCTGCAATATGGCCCACCTAATAATAAAAGGGTTTGCATCCAGATCGAAAGAGGTCATTGGGCCCCTCTACACATCACTAAAGAGGCCCATCATAGAGTACAATACCCCATTTGGGATGTACCTTACAAGACACCTGCAACAACTGGAAAGACCACAGAAGTTCCTCACCAAGAGGATCACTGGCCTCAAGCAGATGCCCTATGCAGCTCGACTGAAGAAACTACAGCTGTACTCGGTTGCATACCGCCTACTCAGAGGTGATCTCTGCCTGACGTACAAGGCCATGTCCAACCCAGAATTGATGGACATGTACCACCTAAAGAAAATCATATACCCTCGAGCCACACATTCCAGGGATCTAAACCTCACCACAACAATAAATAGGACGTGCTGGAGGGATAGATTCCTGTCGCACAGACTTCCCATGCTCTGGAACAAGATTCCAATCTACATTAGGCAGAGCTCCTCGCTAACCCTCTTCAAGAGAAACCTTGATGAGTGGATAGGAAACAGAACGTTTACCCCAAGGATCACTTCAATGGCTCTGCTGGACAGAGGTATAGGGAAGTAATCTAAGGGGGCAGTGAAAGCCAACACATTCCTGCTAGGCTTATAAATGCCTTCGGGCAGATAGCCTAGTACCTACCTATGAACCTATGAACCTATGAACCTATGTCCCAGAGTAAGTGCCACTACCATCTCACCTAACTGGACAGTTACAGCATGTGGAGCTGTAACAAAAGTATCATGTCACAGAGTAAGTGCCGCTGTCATCTCAACTAACTGGACAGTTACAGCATGTGGAGCTGTAACAAAAGTATCAAGTCCCAGAGTACGTGCAGCTGCCATCTCACCTAATCGAACAGTTGCACCATATGGGGCTGTAACAAAAGTATCATGTCCCAGAGTAAGTGCAGCTGCCATCTCACCTAACTGGAAAGTTACAGCATGTGGAGCTGTAACAAAAGTATCATGTCCCAGAGTAAGTGCTGCTGCCATCTCACCTAACCGGACAGTTACAGCATGTGGAGCTGTAACAAAAGTATCATGTCCCAGAGTAAGTGTCACTGCCATCTCACCTAACTGGACAGTTACAGCATGTGGAGCTGTAACAAAAGTATCATGTCCCCAGAGTAAGTGTCACTGCCATCTTACCTAACCGGGCAGTTACAGCATGTGGAGCTCTAACAAAAGTATCAAGTCCCAGAGTAAGTGTCACTGCCATCTCACCTAACTGGACAGTTACAGCATGTGGAGCTGTAACAAAAGTATCATGTCCCAGAGTAAGTGCCGCTGCCATCTCACCTAACTGGACAGTTACAGCATGTGGAGCTGTAACAAAAGTATCATGTCCCAGAGTAAGTGCAGCTGCCAACTCACCTAACTGGACAGTTACAGCTTGTGAAGCTATAACAAAATGATCATGTCTCAGAGTAAGTGCTACTGCCATATTACCTATCCGCACCCTTACAGCATGTGGAGCTGTAAAAAAAGTATCATGTCCCAGAATAAGTGTCACAGATTTATATTAGAACACCGAACATTCAAAATGTCGAGTGTTCTAATATCGACCCATTTTCAGTGAATGCTGAAAATATCGAAGATACAGAAAACCTAATTCTTTCCTAGGGAAAGAATTTGGTTGTCTGTTTCTGTTGCTTCCATATTTTCAGTGCTCTGGTGGAAAGTTACGTGTCAGGTTCAGGTAAGTGTACGAATGTGTGCACGTGTATGTTAGGGCAGGTTAGGTGAGTTAGGGTTAGGGTGTGGGTCATGTAAGTGTGCCATTGTGTGGACTTGAGGGTTAGGGCAACTTAGGTGAGTTAGGGTTAGGGAGTGGGTGAGGTGACTGTGAGATAGTGACGGGACTTAGGGTTAGGGTTTGGGATAAGGTAAGTGGATAGTTAGCGGTGTATGCATAGTTTCGTTTAGGGTTAGGTGCTAGAGTTTAGGTGTATGTGTGTGGATTGCTGTTTGTTTGGTGTGCTTGTGTTGTGTGTATGTGTTTTGGAACAGTGAATTTTTTCCCCTAGGAAACAATTCACTCTTCTGAATGTTCGCTGTTTTGTGTTTTCGATTGCTAGGGTTCAATATTAGAACACTTGACATTTTGAATGTTCAGTGTTCTAATATAGACCCAGTGTCACTGCCATCTCAACTAACTGGACAGTTACAGCATGTGTCTGTAAAAAAAAGTATAATGTCCCAGAGAAAGTGCCGCTGCCATCTCATCTTACTGGGCAGTTACAGCATTGGGGTCTGTAACAAATGTATCATGTCCCACAGCAAGTGTCGGTGCCATCTCACATAACCGGGTAGTTACAGCAAGTGGAGCTGTAACAAAAGTATCATGTCCGAGAGTAAGTGCCACTGCCATCTCACCTAACTGGACAGTTAGAGGATGTGGAGCTGTAACAAAAGTATCATGTCCCCAGAGTAAGTGTGGCTGCCATCTCACCTAACTGGGCAGTTACATAATGTGGAGCTGGAACCAAAGTATTATGTCCAAAGTAAGTGCCGCTGCCATCTCACCTAACCGGACAGTTACAGCATGTGGAGCTGTAACAAAAGTATCATGTCCCAGAGTAAGTGCCACTGCCATCTCACCTAACCAGACAGTTACAGCATGTGGAGCTGTAACAAAAGTATCATGTCCCACAGTATGTGCAGCTGCCATAGTTTCATAGTTTCATAGTATAGTACTAGGCTATCTGCCCTGGGGCATTTGTAAGCCTAGCCATAGTGATGTGGCTTTTGCCACCCCATGAAATGGTATAAAAAATGTACAGAATAAATTTAGAATACTGTGCCTCTGTCTAGTAGTGACACAATGAAGGTCCCCTTATATAATAGAATTAGTTTACTGTGCCCCTGTCTAGCAGTGACACAGATGTGACCCCTGGGGTAAACTTACGATCTCCCATCCACTCATCAAGATTTCTCTTGAAAAGAGTCAGTGAGGGGCTCTGCCTAATATGAACTGGGATCCTGTTCCAAAGCATGGGAAGCCTCTGGGTTATGAATCTATCCCTCCAGCATGTCCTATTCATACTTGTGCCGAGGTTTAAGTCTTTAGCTCTCGTGGTCCTGATGGATTTGGATTTTTTGAGGTGGAGCATGTCCATCAGATCCTGATTGGACATGGCCTTGTACGTCAGGCAGAGATCACCTTTGAGCAGGCGGTATGCTACTGACTAGAGCTGAAGTTTCTTTAGTCTGGCAGAATAAGACATATGTTGGAGACCCTTGATCCTCTTGGTGAGGTACTTTTGTGGTCTCTCCAGCTGTTGCAAATGCCGGGTGAGGTACATACCAAATGGGGCATTGTACTCAATCATGGGTCTGATGAGGGAGGAATATAGGGGTACAATGACATCCTTGGATCTGGATGTGAATCCCTTCATGATGAGGTGTGCAAGGCAGAATGTTTTTCTAACCACTTTGGCAACGTGGGTGTCAAATGAGAGGTCACTGTCAACTTGGGTCCCTAGGTCTCTGATTACTTTTTCCATACTCAGTGGGTTGCTGTCTATGTGATAATTTGTGGGTACTTTGTTTTTCCCAAAGGGGATGACTATACATTTTTTGGCATTTAGTTTAAGGCCGTGACTCCGGCACCAGTTGTCCGTTTCTGTGAGGCCTTTTTGTAGGATGTGTGTGTCTGCTGGTGTATCAACTATGGCTCCTAGTTTGCAGTCATCTGCGAACTTTGTCAGCCACAGCCCTCCCATGTTTGCTTTAACATCTGAGAAATAAATGCCGAACAAGAGGGGTCCCAGGACAGATCCCTGTGGGACACCACTTGTGACTGGCTTTGAGTCTGACATTGCTCCAGCGATTGTAACTTTATGGGTTCTGTCCTTTAGCCAGTTTGCAACCCATCTAGTGACATAAGGGTTTACTTTTAAGCTGTTGAGCTTATCTATGATGCCTGAGTGGGGTATTGTGTTGAAGGCGTTAGCCAAGTCCAGGTATGCTGTATGGACTGCTTTGCCCTCATCAATGGCTCTAGTGACTGTTTCAAAAAAGTCAACCAGGTTTAAAAGGCAGGATCTGCTCTTTACAAAGCCGAACTGGGTGGGGTCAAGTGTCTGTAGGTCCCCTATGTCTCTGTTTATGAGTTCCATAATGATTCTTTCCATAGCTTTGCAGACCAGGCTGGTTAAGCTTATGGGGTGGTAGTTTCCAGGGTCTGTAGAGGCACCCCCCTTGTGGAGTGGGACCACTGTTGCTGTACGCCACTGTTCAGGTACATATCCCGAAGTAAGGCTAAGGTTAAATAGCATTTTTATGTGTGGGTTTAGCTCCTCTTGGAGTTCACGTAACACACAACCCGGGATACCGTCAGGTCCCATTGATGCTGTGTTTTTTGCTTTGTTTAGGGCGGTTCTCACTTGGACATCTGAGATGACAGGGAGATTACATTCAGCTGGGATATGTATTTCTTCTTCTGGGGGTGAAGGAGGGGAGAAATTTGCACTGAACCTGTCAGCCAGAATGTTGGCAATATCTGTGGGTTCAGTGAAATTTATGTTGTTGTGAACCAACTCTGAGCATATCTGAGGGTTTCCACCCAGGTTTCTAACATAGCTGAATAAGGCTTTGTGATTATCTTTAGTGTCCTTAGCGATTTTTCTCTCAAAGTTGGCCTTGGATGTTTTTATGAGAGAATGTAGTTTTCTGCTAATGTTGATCAGAGATGTCTTCCCTTCATGGGATTTTGCTTTGACATGCAGTAGCTTCCTTCTTTTGTTATACAATTTGTTTATGGCTGAGGTCCACCAGACAGGACGCTTACCTTTGGTGGAGAGGGACTTGGATTTGTTTAGGACTGCATGATCCATGCATTCTTGGAGATGTCCATAAAAAGCATTTGTGAAGGATTCAGCATTGTGGGATGTGGTATCCACTGGCACAGTGGGCTTAAAGGATACCATCTCAGTCTTAAGAAGAGTGAAGTCTGCTTTTGAGAAGTTTTTCACGGTGGTCTTTTGTGCTGGGGGTGGAGGTGGGATATGTATATCCAGGATGATTAGTTTGTGGTCAGATCTCACTAGTGAGGGGTATACTTCCTGTGTGGA
This sequence comes from Protopterus annectens, assembly GCF_019279795.1. NCBI lineage: Eukaryota > Metazoa > Chordata > Ceratodontiformes > Protopteridae > Protopterus > Protopterus annectens. The sequence continues at coordinate 54,359,027 of NC_056739.1, read as the reverse complement.
GCATTTTGTCCCCATGTTTGTGATGATCAGGTCTAGTATATAATCTCCCCTAGTGGGAGAGGTGACTAGTTGTTCCAGTGCATTTGAATTTATGAATTCCAGGAACCTTTGGGCTAGGGTATTAGGGCTAGAATAATGTACCCAATCTACATTTGGGTAGTTGAAGTCTCCTAGTATGATGGTATTTTGTGATACATTCATATCCTCCAATGTCTTCAGGAAGGCTGAGTGGTGTTCTTGAGATTGGAAGGGTGGTCTGTAACATGCTACCAGTTGTATAGCAGTTTTGCCGATGGTTAATTGCACCTGTATGGTCTCTGATGCTTCATGTGTTGCTACTAACCTGGAGGTGTGGGTGTCCTTGATGAATATGGACACTCCCCCTCCCTTTGTGGTTCGGCCCGGGTTTTGGGGCCAAAAAGCATGATACAAGGTATAGCCTGGTAGCACTGGGGTGCTCTCTGGAGCCTTGAACCAGGTTTCAGTTACTGCACAGACGTCGATGTTCTCCATGCTGAGGAGCGCATGAAGTGCCTGCATCTTGAGATTTAGACTTCTAGCATTGAGCAGCATTACCCTTAGTTTTGTTCCATTTTTGTTTTCTAAGGAGGTGGGTTTGTCTTTTGAGCCTTGCCTAAAAAAAGGCACTATGGGGGTGGCAAGAGCCTTAGCCAATATCCGGAAGCCCAGTGGTGACAGGTGTAAGCCATCCCTTGTGAAGCAATGTGGCTTGTCCAACATTTCATCCCAGGCAGACAGATATTGGATCACCTTAGAATGACACCAGTACTTGAGCCAATTGTTAAAGCTGATCATCTTGTCTTTGTATTGTGGTATCATTCTTGGTGAGGGCAGGATGCTGCTCAGGGTCAGGGTCATACCAGCCTGGGCTACATAATCGGAGAGCTCCTCTATGTCTCTTTTCATGTAGTCCAGGGAGGTACGTCTCAGGTCATTCACACCAGCATGGACAATGACGGAGTCATATTTGTACTTGCTTTGGTGTGACTTGAGTGCGTGTGTTATGTGGTGGATCCTAGCTCCCGATAGACAGCTCACAGTCACCTTCTCCTTGTTCAGCCTGGTAACCAGATGGTTACAGCATGTGGGTCTGTAACAAAAGTATCACGTCCCAGAGTAAGTGTCGCTGCCATCTCAACTAACCAGGCAGTTACAGAATGTGGAGCTGTAACAAAAGTTTCATGTCCCAGAGTAAGTGCCACTGCCATCTCAACTAACTGGACAGTTACAGCATGTGGAGCTCTAACAAAAGTATTAAGTCCCAGAGTAAGTGCAGCTGCCATCTCACCTAACTGGACAGTTACAGCATGTGGAGCTCTAACAAAAGTATCAAGTCCCAGAGTAAGTGCAGCTGCCATCTCACCTAACTGGACAGTTACAGCATGTGGAGCTCTAACAAAAGTATCAAGTCCCAGAGTAAGTGCAGCTGCCATCTCACCTAACTGGACAGTTACAGCATGTGGAGCTGTAACAAAAGTATCATGTCCCGGAGTAAGTGCCACTGCCATCTCACCTAACTGGATAGTTACAGCATGTGGAGCTGTAACAAAAGTATCATGTCCCAGAGTAAGTGTCGCTGCCCTCTCACCTTACTGGACAGTTGCAGCATGTTGACCTGTAACAAAAGTATCATGTCCCTTAGTAAGTGCCACTGCCATCTCACCTAACCGGGCACTTACAGCATGTGGAGCTGTCACAAAAGTATCAAGTCCCAGAGTAAGTGCTGATGCCATCTCACCTAACTGGGCAGTTACAGCATGTGGAGCTGTCACAAAAGTATCAAGTCCCAGAGTATGTGCTGCTGCCATCTCAGCTAACTGGACAGTTACAACATGTGGAGCTGTAATAAAAGTATCATGTCCCAGAGTAAGTGCCACTGCCATCTCACCTAACCGGGCACTTACAGTATGTGGAGCTGTAACAAAAGTATCATGTCCCAGAGTAAGTGCTTTTTCCATGTCAACTATCCTAGCAGTTGCAGCCACCAATGGATCCAAGTTTGTACTGTAATAAACAAGAGGTCTGAAACCATCATTTCGATTTTTGAACTGGTAACCCCAATACTACTTTATTGCACTCACAAAAAAAGAAAAACATTTATTTATTTTATTTATTGACCGGGAATGTCCGACTAGGTTCCACAGAGCCTGTTTTCAGTGGAGGCCCAGGGAGAAATGCTCCAGATGCATGTCTTTGGAATGTGGGAGGAAACTGGAGTACCCGGAGGAAACCCACGTGAACATAGGGAGAACATGCAAACTCCACACAGAAGGCACCCCAGCTGAGAATCGAACCGGAGAACCTCTTGCTGTGAGGCGACAACATTAACCGCTGCACCACTGTGCCGCCCATACATACATGCCAAAACATACTTTAGAATAGTCTGGTAATCCTAATGCTGGAGGATTTAAAAGAAGTGATTTTTAACTGAGTAAAAGCTTGTTCATGGCATGGTTGCCATGGAAGAGGTTCAGGCATGATCTTTCTCAATAAATCTGATAATGGTTTAACTACTTCAGCATAGTTAGAGAGCCATTGTCTACGATAGCTTGCCAAATCAAGAAATGCTCTTAAAGTGTTAGGCCATGGTGATGACTGTATTGCTATGAAGTGGGTTGGTAAATTGTGCCTTGCATTTTCAGAAATTAAATGTCATAAATATTGAACCTGGGGTTGCCAAAGTCGAGGTTTAAGTCTGTTCACTTTAAATCGTAACTCAGGTTTGCAAGTAAGCACATAGTATAAATTTGGCAATCAGTTAAAGATTTGAAGCCAGAAGTAAATCATCTACAGAGTGCACTAAAATTGACACAGGGGAAATTGTATTTCATCCAACTGCCTTTTCATTTCTCTTGAAAATAAACTTGATTGCTCTAAATATCCCTGAGGTAAATGTGTCCAACTGTATTGTTGTCCTTTATATGTAAATGCAAATAAATATTGACTACCAGGATGCATTGGAATACAGAAAAAAGCTGAGGAGAGATCTTTAACTGAAAAGGTGGTAGCAGAAGTTGGTATTTAACTAAGTATAGTGGCTGTATTTGGTGCTACAGGAAAAGAAGGCGCAACTACTACATTGACAGGTCTAAGATCTTGAACAAATCAAGTATTTTTCCTGGTTTCTTAACTGTTAAACTAGTATTACATGGACATCCAGTAGGAACATTTATGCCCTGTTACAGCAATGCTGAAATAACTGGTTCAATTCCTGATTCTGCTGCTACAGAAAGAGGATATTGAGATACCAAAGGTTCATGAAACCTTAGAGTAATATTTACAGGTGTAGCATAGCTAATATGTATTTACAGGTGTAGCATCACTAATAAGTATTTACAGGTGTAGCATCTCTAATAAGTCCTACTTCAGTGGCATGAGCTGTCCGTACCTGTGAAGGTCCTGTGTTTAGTAACTCTGCCTTTGTAAGTTGTACAGATTCAATGTGATGAAGGAGGGAAAAAATATTTCCTCATCAAAATGCCTTCAGTACCACACATTTGCAAAGTCTGGGACTCATTTGGAATGTTTAAGTATATTCCATCAGGTGTACAAAATATTGCACATTGCAATTTACATAGAAGGTCTCTACCTAAGACATTTAAAGATGCTGAAATACCTACAAGGAAAGCATGTTTGTCTGTTAATGGCCCTAGCTGTATGGAAACTGAATTTGTTTCTGAATAATCTAAAGAGACTTCTGATACTCCAATACTTCGTAACAAAGTCTGAGATAAGGGAAGATTTTTAGCTGCCCCATCATTTGACATGAATCTAGTAGCTTCTGTGTCTATGAGAAAGGGGACATTCTCATTTTGAACTTTTATATACTGACAAACAGTCCTTTTTGCTGAACTGAGACCAAAGGAAATAGCTGTGGTTCCTGTTCATGGCTGTCCTATTTATTATTCTGCCATGTTGGTAGTTGCCAGGGTGTGTTTCATATAGGAGGCTGTTGTCTCATAGTTTGCTGAGTATTTTGATGAATGTGCTTGCTGAGGCTGTAGTAGTGGCTGATTATTAAATGGATTTCCAGGTGGTTCTTGGGGGTCTAAGGACAATTGTCTCTCCATTGACTAGTCTGACCACAATTAAAACACATATTGCAGTTATATTGTGGTTTCTGTCCTCAGGAATATTGTGTAAGTGGAAACTGTTGGGTAGATAATTCTTAATTCTGAGAAAACCTAATTCTACCACATTCTTCCCATCCTCCTCTATGTCTCCCTCTATTTTTGATAAACTGTAGAAAGTGCAAATTTAATATTTTTTTCTTGATGTTCTTCTAAGCATTCCCTTTTTTCAAGAATAAGATTGTCCGCTAAAAACTGAACTTGATTAGCTAAATCATGGAGTCCTAAGCTTGGCAAGGTTAAACAGACATTTTTGAGTTTATTTCTAATATGAGGCAGTAAACCATTAAGACAGGCAGCTGAGAGTCCACTAGCTGTGGGACCTTATGTAGGTTCATTATAGCCTGAAAAGGCTTCAAAGGCATCTGTCATATGCCTTAAATATGAGTCAACAGACTCACCTCCTTGTTATATAACCACGTTAACCCGAGACCAGTTAGGTACTGCTGGACATATTGAAGTGATTGCTTGTAATAATCTGTTCTTTACTACCTGGAGAGCTTCTACATCTATGTGCTGAGGAATAGTGCCAGTTATATTAGGTTGGTCCCAAATACATTTAAACAGATTAGGTGGAACAGATGTATACATGACTGCTCTAAAATCTTCCAAGGTAGGATTTTCTAATTGCACATGGCCCTTTAAAATTCTAGCATATTTAGCTGGATTTGTCCTGATTAATGGAAGGGAATCTATGATGGTTTGGAAATCAACTACAGACCAAGGGCAAACTACATTAATAGTAATAGGCACCGCATCATTTCTACCATGTGCACAGAAGTTTTGGAACTTGCCATAATGGGTTTAATTGGTATTGCAACATTTCAAGTGAGTCTTCTTCTGTTGAAAAAAAATTAGAATTTTCTTTATCTTAGTTACATTTATCAGGTTCAAAATTATCATCCCTATCTATAATAATGGGAAATTGTTTAACAAACTTATGATAATGTAAATTTTTGCATATAGGATAAGTTAAAACCTCCTCTTCCTATGTTATCTTGGAAAGCCCACAAACATTTGAAGTACTTTAGAATGAGTTTGTTGTGACAAAGAGGTAGTTTAATATTTAATTGAAGAGGTTGACTGAATGGGCAGGGATGGCCTAACAATGGTGGATGACTCAGAGGATTGCCTTCTCCGAGAAGGTGGTAAGGCAGTAGGCTCCACAGTGGAGGAGGAAACAGCAGAATCCTGTTGGTCAGGGGAATAAGGTGGTGGTGGTGCAGTAGGTAAAATTAAGCAGTCATCGTCAGACGACTCTTCACAATTGATTTTTTACTTTTCTAATTCTTTAAGGAAATAAAATCCATAACCAGCCTGTCTCAATAACACCAGATCAAAAGTGCTTAAGTTTTTATACATTTAAATATTTTAAATTAATGTTATAAACCTTTGGTGTTTTTAGATATAATATTCACCCTTCCTCTTTAAGAATCAATTGTGTTTGATTTATTCTATTTTATTTTGTCAATGTAATTTTGTTTTTAAACATTTAATTTGGCGTTATTGATCATTTTTATATTACCAACATATAAGTATGTCTAGCTGTGACTTTAAGAATTTAAACTCTAGCTGTGAGACTTTTATTTAAATGATTTTAAATAAGGTTAAATAAATCTATACAGTTTTATGGCAATTTATCCATTAATTAAGCACTTGATGTTATTTGTGACATCATATTAATTAAACTTTGGCTGCTTGGTCTAACAGTTTGCATTTAAACACAATGCAATGTTTTATGTATTTTTAGGCTGAAGAAGTTAGAGTATTTTCTCCAACGAAAGCGTTTACGTTATTGTAATAAAGTGTGTGACAGAGTGTTCCTGTAGCCTGCTTGCATCATTTTACTTATGATATTACATTGTTTTCTAGTTATAGGCTTAAATGCGATAATGCTCCTATTTATAAACAGCATTTCTGTTCAGTGATTTTTACAATAACAAAATGACTGAGTTTTTGTGCATAGAGATGAAATAATGTAAACATTTTCAATATGCGTATCAACTGTATTCATCAAATGTCTGATGGGGAAAGAGATTTGAGTCAGCATCAGTTATTGTTATTCAAGTCACTGACTAAACTGTCATTAGTTGTAATTGCATTAACCAGTAACTGCTTAGTGTGAGTTCCAGCACAGTAAGAATGAGTGATTGAAAATGCACTTACATATATTTATTCCAAGATAGGTATGACGGTATTGGAATTAGTATACATAAGTTCAGGCATGCCAAGGTTTGCCCCCCACATCATGGTGCAGGAGGGTTTGCCCCTTGCACAAAGCACTTTAATGGAGAACAGCAGTATTTGACATTAGCTGTTCTGCAATTTCAGACAGTTTTTTTTCATAATACCGGCTTGTATTTCCAAGTCTCCAAATTACAATATGGTACCCCTCCTCCATTCACACACCATCTTCCATTTTTGCTAGACTTACAGGCTTGAAAAATGGTTAGGCAGTCCATACTTCCTCCACTGTCCATTTTGAACTGGACATGTCCTTATATCTTGCTGATAACCGCACCTTGAATAAACCTTGCTGAGCTGATTGGTTGTTATTTTAGCTGCATCATCATACCCACATGTGGCAATAGATTTCATTCTGCCGTAACTTATCAAGCATTTTTAACAATGCACTTTACCGCAAAAGAGTTGTTTGGTCTAGTATTACCAGATTTTAGCCTCGTGATTTATTTACATGCACCCAAATTCTCAGTAAGCAGTTTCATTCATATACTAGTCAGTTCTGCTGTTCTAAATTCATTCATGATTTTCTCTAAACTTACTTGCATTCTGACAGTAATTTATTTCTAACTTTGTCATGTTCAATGCCAAAGACAATTCTGTCCATGTCAGGCGTGCATCAATGGGATCTTGTCAACCCTTATTTCTCATGAAAAGCAAATATTTGGCAAGTACTTTTTTAGGCTAACATAACTGTTTAAACTTATATTCAGAGGCAGTAAAATCAGTATTTTGTTTTGTACTGTGATTAAATACATTAAATACCATAATTGCATCATCTCCAAAGGTAAAGGAAAGTTGATTTTCCAGCTCCTTGCCTTTTTCAGTTATATCAGAAGCAAAATTGTAAAGATTGCAACCGTTGCTTTCAGTTTTATGCCAGATTGCCAGACGTGTCAATGATATTGGCAGAGTGAGTGGTAATATGTATGAAATGAATGAATGATTCAGCTGCATATCAATGAAGATGATGGCCGAACTGAACAGCTACAACAAATGCAGCAGTTTGTGTGTTCAAAGGAAATTTTGGTCTTTAATATGAACAATACTCAGTTTTGGTTTTGGTGAATTATAGTTTTTTCAGTGTGTTCCAATATTACTTTTTTCATAACAAATTGTCAGCAGTTGGTTCCACTGTTTTCCTCAGAAGAGTCTCTCATCTGCCATTGTTTCCATTTAAAAGAAGTCATCTTTGCCAGTTTCATGTTTCTTGAGTCTTGTGGTATGCTCATTTACCTAACACAGCTCTTCAGATGGACTTCATGTACTTCTAGTAGATGCTTTTTCCTTCTTCCTTCAATAAACTTGCACAGTGGAATTGCAGAAGATGAATGCTGTGCCTTTGAGCCCTATGCTTGCAGTTTGGTCAGAAGTTAAATTTGTCAGCACACATCATGTTGCACTTTATCACCATGTGACACTGGGTTCTGTCTTATTGTGTTGTCTCAGACCTGATGGCCAATTACAGACACCAGTGAATCTAGCTGAATGTGCCACATGTTCTACTACCATGGTAGCAACTGAGGAGCAGGCCGAACCATGATGTACTCAACACAAAGACTTAGTCTTAGGAATATATTTTAAAGGTAAACGGTATCACTCGTCTGGTCAGAATAAAACAGACAAACAATCGTGGGATCAGTTCAAGCAGATTTATTACACACAAACACATCAGAAATGAGGCTTTGTAACTTAAACTTAAATAGACTTATAAACAGACTGACTCCCACACTTATACATGTTAAGGCTCTGGCTGTTCTCTCAAAATAGCATTGACCTGATCATATAACATAAAAGTCAGAACTGGATCTAGCAACGGGGACTGTCTTCAAGGAATGTTCAACTTTGGGGACAACTGGGACATCATCAGGAATGGGAATGGATAATGAGACATGTTCTTCGGTATGAACATTGTCAGGGTTGCTCTGACATCTAGAGTCTGTATCACAGGTACAATGCTGCAACATCATTTCTGATACAGAAAGAAGATGTCTACAGTTTTTCCTGTACTCTATACCCTCAGATTCCACTAAGTAGGATCTCGGCTCAGCACATATACCTCTCACTTCACCAATTCGATCAAAGCCTTTCAACATTTGCATCTCACTGTCTCTCCTTTTATCGGACAAAGAAATCTGTTCATTTTATCATACCTGGACTTCTGAGAAGAGTGCTTCTTAAAAGGTTGGGCTTTGATTGCTCTATTGTTTTTAGCATTAGACATCAACAAACTAGAACTGATAGGCAAGGTTGTTCTAGTTTGCCTAGACAGAAGTCTCTGAGCAGGCAAGCCAAGTAGATTGTCATGGGTTATATTTCTAAAATTAAGTAAATTCAAGAAGATATCAATATTGTCACGCTTTGACCTCTCTAGTAATTGCTTTGCACTCTGCAATGCACATTCAGTAATGCCGCTTGACTGTGGGTATTCAGAACTACTAGTAACATGGCTGAAGTCTCACTCTTCTGCAAATCTCTAAAATAATTGACTGGTAAACTGAGAACCGTTGTCAGAAATAACTTTGTGTGGACTACCATGGAATGAGAAATCACGTTTCATCTTAATAATAACAGCACTGGATGTTAGGCTAGGTAGCAAATCGATCTCAAACCAATTTGAAGAAGAGTCTACCAACACTAAGAAATGCTGACTGTTCCATTCAAATATGTCAGTAGCTACTGTTGACCAAGGTAGTTCAGGAATTTGGCTTAGCTGAAGTAGCTCTTTTTGCAAAGTTTGCTTAGTACTGTTGCACGCTGAACAAGAAGAAAGTACCTTATCAATATCTTTCGATAGAGAAGGCCATAATGCTAGTCCTTTCACCCTTCTTTTGGTAGAATCAGAACCTGGATGGCCACGATGCAAAATCTCAATATATTCATGCTGTAAGGAAGTAGGAACAATAACTTTTGGACCTTTGAAAATGATGCCATCTTCCATCAGCATCTCATCTTTGTATGGAAAATAAAGTTGTACTTTTGGCGGAACACAGGATTGCTTTGATGGTCATCCAACATTGATGAAGTGGTTGAGCTTTTGCAAAATTGGATCAGTCTTTGTATGATCTCTCAGCTCATCAAGTCTCATGGTAGAAAAATTACACACTTCCATGATATCAAAGTCAAACTTCTCTGCATCAAGCTGTTCTGTGGTATTTCTGAGTGATCTGGATTAGGTATCAGCCAGATAAAGAAGTTTGCCTTTTGTATAGACCATTTTGAAATTATACTTTTGCAATCTGAGCATCATTCTTTGTAGTCTTGCTGGAGCTGAATGGGGTTCCTATTAGATGACCGAAGAGGCATTCTTTCGAATGTGTCTTGGTCGAACATAAAAGACTGAAATGGCAAAATATCGAAGCGGCATGTAAGTGAATTCTTTCCTTAGGAAAGAATTTGCTTGGCCGCTTCGGTAGTTTGACGTTTTTGGCACTATAGTGCGGTCTTGGAGTTGGTATATTTAAGTAGGGGCGGTGTGGGAGGTGTGGGGGGTGATGCCCCCAGTTAATGTAATGTTATAAAGTGTTTTCTTTTCTCTTTTTTTTTTTTTTTTTCTTGAAACAATGATTTTTTTTCTCCTGGAAAAAAATCACTGCTCTGACAGTTCGATATTGTAAGTTTTCACTTACATAGGGTCGATTAATCACCGCTCACTTTTTTAAGCATTCTGTGATGTAATATAGACCCGCTGAATGTATAAGCTTCTTTAAAATAGTGACTAAAGGTTGATGGTCAGTTTCTATCTGGATAGCTTGGCCATAAATATAATCATGGAACTTTGAACATGCAAACACAATTTCCAAAAGTTCCTTCTCAATTTGAGCATACTGCATCTCAGTGTGGGTAAGCGCTCTAGATGCACAGGCAACAGGTCTGCCATCTTGAGGAATAACTGAACCAAGACCAAACTTTGAAGCATCACAGGAAAGAACTACTGGTTTATGGACATCATAGTATCTTAATGTAGGTGGATTAGCAATTTCCTGTTTGAGGTTATCAAATGCTCTCTGGTGTTGTTCTATCCATGACCGTGCAACATTTTTGTGTGTCAGCTCTATTAAAGGTGCTGATAACTCACTAAAGTCAGATATAAATTTGCCCAAATAGTTAACCATACCAAGAAAATGCTGTAGGGCTTGAACTTTGTCTGGAGCTGGCATCTCAAGAATGGCTGCTCGTTTAGAAGGATCTAGTCATAAGCCTGTACTGGCAAATAAATGACCTACATAAGTAACTTATGGTAATCTGAATTTACACTTCAGGGGATTGAGCTTTAAGTTCACTTCATGCACTCTGTCCAGAACTTTCCTGAGGTTTCTGCCATGCACTGCTTCACCAATGCCTCCAACCAGTAAATCATAAATCATCAACTTTTATTGCACACAAGTAGCCTAAAAAAATTGCTCCATTGCATGCTGAAAGACTTCACTGGCAGAATGTAATCCAAAAGGCATCCTGAGGAATCTGCATCAACTAAATGGGGTACTGAATGTAGTCAGTAGTGAAGATTTGTAATCAAGTATCACATACCAAAATTAACGTTTTGCATCTAAGACAGAAAAAACAGTGGCATTTGGCATAAGGGCAGCAATCTCCTCGACTGTACTCATAGGATGACGAGGTCCTTCTTAATGCCTTCTTCAAGTCTCTTGGGTCAATGCATATTCTGATTTCATCTGAATTTTTCTAATGGCCAGCTGCCATGGAAGACACCCACTCAGTTGGTTCTGTGACTGGACAAATCACACCTTGCTGTACCATTTTGTCTAGCTGGACCATGACTTTGTCCTGCAGAGCTACTGGAACTCTCATTGCTGGCCTGACCACTGGACTGGCCTCTGGGTCTACTCTTATAGAGTACACAACTGGAAGTTTGCCTAGCTTGTTGTCAAACACATCAGCATACTCTGAGAAAATAGTATCAGTAAAGCTGCAACTGGGACATGTGATCACATAATGTACTTCTTTAGTACAAGAAAGCAGTTCATTCTCAGACTGTCTCTGAGACCTAATAATGACTGCACAGGTCTTCGGTCTACATACAATTTCAAGCTGTAACTGTTCCCAATCAAATAGCATGAAAGCACTATTGAGCCTTCAGTTTGAATTTCTTCACCTCCATAAGCAACAAGCTTCACACAATTGACCAAAATAAGCTTCTCACCAGCTCTCACTTTAGCAAATGTTTCTGCTGATATTACATTACACTTTGTTCAGTGTCTGCTTTGAGCTCTGTGAGTTTGCCAGTGATTAGGACAGTACAAAATACTTCATTCTTTGCCAACAAATCTACTGCATTAACCTTTTCACCAACCACTGATACACCATCTACATAAAAAGTAGGGTTGCAGCTCTATACATGATCAACCTGCCTTTTTGAATGAACTTTCTTGATAACTGAATGAGGCTTGCTTGATTTAAAAAAGTTTTGCAAATGGTTCCATTTTGTGCACTTTTCACATTGCTGACCAAATGCTAAGCACTTCTCTCTTTTAGACTAATGTCTGGCTCCACAATTAAGACAGTTGACAGTAAGACTTGTCTTATGTTTTGATGACTCACCCTTGTACTGTACTGAGCATGCCCTTTTTACTGAGCTAGTCTTGGAACTTGCTGGAAATCTATGAGATCTTCCTGCCAAACCCACAGGGGTTGCAGCTGCCATGTGCTTTGGCTTGTCTCTGCTTGCCATGTGCTGCATGCTGTCTATGTTTGCTCTAGAGGCTGCTGAAACCATGCTTTTATCACTTGCAGTCATATTTGTCTGCCTTTCTCTGGGCTCATGGATTTGATAGATCTCTATGGCTTTGCTTAACATTAAATCACTGTCACAAAACAAAATCTTTTTCACTGCAGAAAATTAATAGTGCTGCAGTGAGAAATCACCACATCATGAATATGTTGTCATATAGACATCCGGATCCTTCCTGTCTGTGCCCACGTGTGCAATTTTAAATTTCACAGTATTCACAGTACAGCATTTTGCTGCTGGAATTATTCCTGCTTCAAGCAAGGGAGCTGCTTCTTACTGCTGCCATTCAGGTGTGTGTGTGTGTGTGTGTGTGTGTGTGTGTGTGTGTGTGTGTGTGTGTGTGTGTGTGTGTGTGTGTGTGTGTGATTTTATAGTACAGACTTATGCTGCCATTATATTGTGTTTGATTTTACAGTACAGAATTATGCTGCCATTATATTGTGTGTGATTTTACAGTACAGAATTATGCAGTAGTTATATTGTGTGTAATTTTACAGTACATAATTATGGTGCCATTGTATTGTGTGTGATTTTACAGTACAGAATTATGTTGCTGTTGTGTGTAATTTTACAGTACAGAATTATGGTGCCATTGTATTGTGTGTGATTTTACAGTACAGAATTATGCTGCCATTATATTGTGTGTGATTTTACAGTACAGAATTATGGTGCCATTGTATTGTGTGTGATTTTACAGTACAGAATTATGCTGCCATTATATTGTGTGTGATTTTACAGTACAGAATTATGCTGCCATTATATTGTGTGTGATTTTACAGTACAGAATTATGCAGTAGTTATATTGTGTGTAATTTTACAGTACATAATTATGGTGCCATTGTATTGTGTGTGATTTTACAGTACAGAATTATGCTGCTGTTGTGTGTAATTTTACAGTACAGAATTATGGTGCCATTATATTGTGTGTAATTTTACAGTACAGAATTATGGTGCCGTTGTATTGTGCGTGATTTTACAGTACAGAATTATGCTGCAGTTATATTGTGTGTAATTTTACAGTACAGAATTATGGTGCCATTGTATTGTGTGTGATTTTACAGTACAGAATTATGCTGCCATTATATTGTGTGTGATTTTACAGTACAGAATTATGGTGCCATTATATTGTGTGTGATTTTACAGTACATAATTATGCTGCCGTTATATTGTGTGTGATTTTACACTACAGAATTATGCTGCCATTATATTGTGTGTGATTTTACAGTACAGAATTATGTTGCTGTTGTATTGTGTGTGATTTTAGAGTACAGAATTATACTGCCATTATACTGTGTGTGATTGTATAGTACAGAATTATAGTGCTGTTATATTGTGTGTGATTTTACAGTACAGAATTGTGCTGCCATTCAGTAATGGTGTGAGCTGCTTCTTGCTGAAACTGTTCAAGGGTGTGGTGTGTGTAGCTGCTTCTTGCTGGTGCTCTTCAAGTGTGTGTGTGTGTGTGTGTGTGTGTGTGTGTGTGTGTGTGTGTGTGTGTGTGTGATTTTACAGTACAGAATTATGCTGCCATTATATTGTGTGTGATTTTACAGTACAGAATTATGCTGCCATTATATTGTGTGTGATTTTACAGTACAGAATTATGCAGTAGTTATATTGTGTGTAATTTTACAGTACATAATTATGGTGCCATTGTATTGTGTGTGATTTTACAGTACAGAATTATGCTGCTGTTGTGTGTAATTTTACAGTACAGAATTATGGTGCCATTATATTGTGTGTAATTTGACAGTACAGAATTATGCTGCCATTATATTGTGTGTGACTTTATAGTACAGAATTATGGTGCCATTGTATTGTGTGTGATTTTACAGTACAGAATTATGCTGCCATTATATTGTGTGTGATTTTACAGTACAGAATTATACTGCTGTTGTACTGTGTGTGATTTTAGAGTACAGAATTATAGTGCTGTTATATTGTGTGTGATTTTACAGTACAGAATTATGCTGCCATTCAAGAGTGGTGTGAGCTGCTTCTTGCTGAAGCCGTTCAAGGGTGTGGTATGTGTAGCTGCTTCTTGCTGGTGCTCTTCAAGTGTGTGTGTGTGTGTGTGTGTGTGTGTGTGTGTGTGTGTGTGTGTGTGTGTGTGTGTGTGTGTGTGTGTGTGCAGCAGTTATATTGTGTGTAATTTTACAGTACATATTTATGGTGCCATTATATTGTGTGTAATTTTACAGTACAGAATTATGCTGCTGTTGTGTTGTGTGTGATTTTACAGTACAGAATTATGGTGCCATTGTATTGTTTGTGATTTTACACTACAGAATTATGTTGCCATTATATTTTGCTTGATTTCACAGTACGGAATTATGCTGCTGTTGTATTGTGTGTGATTTTATAGTACAGAATTATGCTGCCATTCAAGAATCGTGTGAGCTGCTTCTTGCTGAAGCCGTTCAAGGGTGTGGTGTGTGTAGCTGCTTCTTGCTGCTGCTCTTCGTGTGTGTGTGTGTGTGTGTGTGTGTGTGTGTGTGTGTGTGTGTGTGTGTGTGTGTGATTTTACAGTACAGAATTATGCTGCCATTATATTGTGTGTAATTTTACAGTACATAATTATGGTGCCATTATATTGTGTGTAATTTTACAGTACAGAATTATGCTGCTGTTGTATTGTGTGTGATTTTACAGTACAGAATTATGCTGCCATTATATTTTGTGTGATTTCACAGTACATAATTATGGTGCCATTGTATTGTGTGTGATTTCACAGTACAGAATTATGCTGCCATTATATTGTGTGTGATTTTACAGTACAGAATTATGCTGCCGTTATATTGTGTGTGATTTTACAGTACAGAATTATGGTGCCGTTATATTGTTTGATTTTACAGTACAGAATTATGCTGCCGTTATATTGTGTGTGATTTTACACTACAGAATTTTGCTGCCATTATATTGTGTGTGATTTTACAGTACAGAATTATGCTGCTGTTGTAGTGTGTGTGATTTTCGAGTACAGAATTATACTGCTGTTATATTGTATGTGATTTTATAGTCCAGAATTATAGTACTGTTATATTGTGTGTGATTTTACAGTACAGAATTATGCTGCCATTCAAGAGTGGTGTGAGCTGCTTCTTGCTGACGCAGTTCAAGGGTGTGGTGTGTGTAGCTGCTTCTTGCTGCTTCTCTTCAAGTGTGTGTGTGTGTGTGTGTGTGTGTGTGTGTGTGTGTGTGTGTGCATGTAAAATGCCCCAGTAATGTATATCTGGTAGTTAGTGTTACTCAGGCCCAAACCCTGTGCCTTAGGTACAAAAAACAAGAGCCTGACTTCTCTACTCATATCACCACTTGTGATTCAAGGAGTTGAGTCCATAGCTCTCAACTGTCCAGATTTTCTCAGAATGTCTGGAATGTTTGTTTGGCTCAGACTTTTGGTCTGTTCCTCTTAAAAGTTGTGGTTTTCTGGCAAATCATTGAGAATTAAATTCACTAAATAATGATAGCTTAGTCTTCCCATCTTTCCAGAAATGCATGGCAACACAAAACATTTTATTCTAGCAACTGTCTAAGATTATACAGGCGATGTTTAAAATGTGTCCCTGGTTTTAGGCCTTTGCTCCCCCCCCTCCCCACAATAAACTTTGACTTTTTCCAGATTTCTTGTGCTGCAAAGTTGAAAGATATAGTTGAGTGTCAAGTGTGTTTTACAAGGAACTGAAGCTTCAGGGGTAGATAAGTTTAGTGCTGCTTATGCCACATCTATTTGCATTGTTAGTAGAACAACATGTAGTATATTTGCTTTTGATGCAGAAGGCTGTGGGTTCTACTCCCACAGTATGTACATGGATTGTTGATATTGTACTGTGCTGTACATTAAAGGAGATGGATGCTGCAGTCCTGAGAATGTCCTTCTTTGGAGGAGATACCTAGTAACTATGAGCCTGTTATCAGTTTGCCATCCATTTCCTATTGCACTATTACTAGTTTATAATTTTTAATGTAACATGGGCAATTTATACTTCAAGGGCAATAGACACTTTATTTGTAGATGAAACAATGAAATATAAAGTTGTTTGCTAGCAGCAACCTCTTTGTTAGTTAGCAGATATCTTTAATGTGGAATTATTTAGATGACTTTTACTTCTGCAGAGGTTGTGCATATTAATTAATATTGGTGGATTTTAAAGACAGATGTTTGAGTAGACTTTTATGATGGAAATGTTCTGAATTGGGCAGTTTGTCATTACTGGTTGATACATTTTATCATTGGTTACTGGAAACATGCTAAAATCAATACATTTAAAATGTTCTCTAACAAGTCTGCTGTATTATACAAGGAATATAATTTAATAAAATCAGGAAGGTGAATCAAAGAACACATGTTTGTTTGCATGGTCCTAAATATGTGTGCAAGCGGCCAATGATTTGCAAAAAAGCTCAGAAGCTAAACTTTATTTGCCATTGGCCAGGTACATTTTCTTTGAATGTGGGTTTCAAAGCTGTTTCAATAAATGTGAGTTTCAAGGGCAGAGAAGTTTTAATGCTAAGTCTGTTTTCATTGAAACTGTATTGAGTTTCTTTAGTAATTGTCTATTAGTGTTTGTGCTATAAAATTTAAAGTAAAAGTTCTAAATAAAATCTAAATAATCATAGCAGAATTGAAGCATAAAGCAGTATGCACATTACAGTGTTTATGGTAAATGAGAAGAAATAGCCAAGTAATGTGACACTGCAATGGCTGCAAGAGGGGAGGGCTCATTATGGGTTGGGACCCATTTGACCATGATTTTGTGAGGGAGGAGGGGCGGCAAACTCAAAAACAGCCCTTGGTGGCAGAAAGTCTAGCTATGCCACTGCCAGTAATGATCTATGTGCCTCTGAATTCTTAATGATAATCACTGTTATGTAATGCCTACTACTGTTACTGTTAAAAGCCAGACATTTTTATGGCAGCACACAATTTATGACAGATGCATTTGCATTAGGAACCTAAAGTTCAATCTCCCTCCCATGAAGCCAGTATATCTGGGACCAAAAAGGTTGCCAGCACAATCACTACACCTCAAACACCATCCACACCTACACAACATGCACCTATATATGCATAAGTCCTCCACATACCCAAACAAAGGTGACCTCCTAGGAAAAACCACACGCAATCTCCACAGCCCTGCACACCATACAACACACCTGTGCCTCACAGCCACTAAGGCTTCACCATAAACCCAACATATTAGTCATAGGAATCTCCATTGTGAGACACAGAGATGTGCCTCTCACCAGACTGGATAAGGAGAAAGTTACAGTTAGTTTTCTGTCAGGTGCCAGAATCCACTATATCACATATGCACTCAAGTTTCTCAACAACAGGTACTGTTATGACTCCATCATAGTCCATGTTGGCATGAATGACTTTCGACATACCTCTCTGGACTATATAAAGAGAGACATGATTGAGCTCACTGAATATGTGTCCTAGGCAGGTATGTCCCTCTGCCTTAAGCAGCATTTTACCATCACCCAGAATGATGCCTCAATAAAAACAGAAAATGATCAATTTTAACAATTGGTTTAGTTTCTGGTGTCATTCCAGGGGGTTCCAAACCTGACAGCCTAGGAAGATATGATCGACAGACCATGATGCTTTGCCAGAGATGGCCTGCATCTATCTCACCTGGGCTTCAGGCTTCTGGAAATGGCTCTTGTCTCCCCTATAGTGCCGTTTTTAGGAAATGTGAAGTTAAAACTACCACCATAAAAATTTCAACAAAACACAAATTAAAGTCTTGCTGCTAAACGCTAGGAGTCTAAACATGAAACTGCACTCATTGCAAACATTCCTAAACCTGGGAAATGCTGACATCTGTGCAGTCACAGAAACCTGGTACAAAGCTGCGGAGAGCACCCCAGCCTTATCTGGTTACTCATCCTATCATACATCCAGACTTCAAACTGTAGGCAGTAAAGCCTAAGGAGGTGGAGTTTCATTATACATTAAAGGCATACACACCTCCAGGCTGGTCAAACAGTATGAAGCACAGGAGACATTCATGATGCAGTTAACCATTGACAAGACCCCTATTCAAATCATAGTTAACTACAAGCCCCCAAATCTGACTCAAGATGCCCAGCCCACCTATTTGGACTTGCTCAAATCTATCAAGATTAAACCCTTTACCCTGATCCTGGGTGACTTTAACTTCTCAAACATAGATTAGAAGACCTACTCATGCCAGAACACAAATGCCCAGAGATTCCTCAATTTTGTCAATGCAAACACCTTGGAGCAGCTAGTTGATACCCCACAAGAGGTGATAACATCTTGGACTTGGTATTAGCCAACATGAGTAACCACTGCAGCATCCCTATAGTATCATCCTCCCTGGTAAAATCTGACCACAAAGTGGCCACTTTTGAAGTCACCATCTCCCCCAACCCCCTCTAGCTAGGATCAGACATAAAAACATCTCCACAGCTGATTACAGCCTCCTGAGGGATGGTATAAACAGCTTCACAGCCTCCTCCCCCTCTGTAGGAATTGTCACCAATATCCAAAACTACACCAAAGCAATATAAAAGCATGTATATAGATGCATAGAATCAGGAATATGCAACAGTACTAAATCATCCTCCGCAAGGAAGAGTAAACCTATCTAGTGGACATCTGCAATAAATAAACTCTATAACAAAAGCAAAAAAATGTTGTCCAAGACCAAGAATGAGCAGATGCCAAATTGAAAGCAATGTCTCCTTAGCCTGAACAAGCAAATGAGTATTAGTGAAATCCTCCAATGCAAACTTTGAGTCCAAAGTGCCCATACATAATGGTAAAAGATACATTATATATCTCTAGCAGAGATATTTTTATAGAGAGTAAATGTTTTGCAAACTGTGAAACGATGGGCATTGTTTACATTGCGATATGTAAGGTCTGTGAGGCTTTTTATGTTGGTAAATCGGAGAGAAAACTCAAAAATAGAGTTTACGAACATAATTATGACATAAGAACAAATTGTGGTAAAAATGCATTATACAGACATAAAATAAGTTGTACTAAGGCAACATACAACTTTTTTGTGTTGGAAGTGGTAGACAAGGATGTTAGAGGGGGCCCGTGGGAAACTTCAATTGAATATAAAGAACTAATTTGGCAAATTATTCTTGAAGCTAATAGACCCCCTGGCCTCAATGACATCATATCTATCGCCCCAGTGTTGAAGATGAGGGCAGCTAAACTATAATATTATTATAATATTAATATCAATATTACTATAATGCCATCATATATTACATGTTTTTCATCATTATTTCTCATGTATGCCCCGAAATGTTACCATTTGTTAAGAGTTAAATAGTATCATCTCATATGTCTTTTATAATTTTTTAAATATATTTTCCCATATATATTTAGTTATATTTATATAAGAGTTTATGGCTCATGTGTGTTTTTATCAAATTTGCAGAGTATATATATATATTTATATTTAATACATTTGGTTGAAAGTTAAATAGATAGTATATTTATTATTATTTTTTAACTATTTTTAATTATAAAGGATGTATATTTATGGGAAAGTTTAATTGTATTAAAACTATGTGTTTTTAACTTTAGCTATTCGTCACTTGTAACACCAGATGGCGCCAGAACACTAACATAATATAAAATAACATGAAATAATATAAGTTAACATAAATTGGATTTAAATCTAATTTCATTTAACATTTATTATAAATGATGAAATGAATTTTGTTAGTTAGAAAATTAACTTGTAAGAATGGAAAATTCATAAAATATGAAGCATTTTTTATTAATTTTGGATACTGAATATTTCATAAAATGAGTTTGGTATAACTGAAAGCAAGTACTTTCAGGTACTGAAGAGTTAAAATTGAAATTAAAATTGTAATTGGTTAATTATTCTAGTTAATCAATTAATGGCATATTTTGTGTATAAAAGGAGTGGTTCTTCTCCTAGTGTATTTGTCTTGGATTTTCTGAGGAAGAACACGAATCGAAAACGTACTTGTATGTGTAGCGTTAAAATTTGACTGTCTCTTTGTGGAATAAACTGTTTGGAGTTTTGCAGTGGCTGGACCTGATTTCCTTCAAGTGTGGGTTTTTATTACAAGTTTTATTTTTGCACTTGAATCCTTTTCTAATTTTCGAGTCCAAAGTGGCCACATTTACTAGAGACAATCATAAGGCCTTCTTCACATATGTCCGCAACCTCAAAGGAAGCACCCAGATCTGTTCAGAAATGGTGGTCAAGTACACCACATATACAAATGCCATAGATATAGCAAACTTGCTGGCGGACAGATTCAGTGAAAACTTTGCCCCTCTGTCACCCCATCAGTAAATCAGGACATCCCCAGTACCTGCCCCCTTCACCTTATATCTAGGGAACAGGTCATCACTTTTCTCTCAAAGGAAAATAATACAGCCTCCATAGGACCCAATAACATCCCAGGCGGCATCCTACGTGAACTCAGGCAGGAACTTGCAGCACCATTAGGCGCCCTATTCAACCAAAGCCTGAATACTGGCTTCATTCCAGCTGAGTCAACCACTGTCATCCCTTTACACAAAGATGGAGCATCCACCAATCCAGGAAATTATAGACCCATCAGCCTAACTAGCCTGATCTGCAAGGCCATGGAATGGTTTATCATGGACCTCATTAACAAGGACATTGGCAACCTCCAAACACAGTTTAGATTCATCAAGGGGAGATCATGTCTGCTAAATTTTCTTTGAGACAGTCAACAAAGCCATGGACGAGGGGAAGATGGTGCACACTGTCAACGTTGACCTGGCCAAAGCCTTTGACACTAATCCCCACTCGGGCATAATAGATAAACTCTCTCAACTAGGCATCAATCCATATGTTACCAGATGAGTAGCAAACTGTCTCACTGATAGAACCCACGTAGTCAAAATAGGGAAAGCCATTTCAAGCAGTAGACCTGCAACAAGCGGTGTACCCCAGGGTTCGGTCTTGGGGCCTCTGTTATTTAGGATATACTTTTCTGAGGTGCAGGCCAAAACAAGTGAGCTATTGCTGACCAAGTTTGTAGATGACTGCAAGCTGGGTGCTGTCATCAGTTACCCTAGTGATGTGAACATCCTCCAAGAAGGTCTCACTCAGACAAATGACTGGTACCAGAAACATGGGCTCAAGCTGGATGCCAAAAAATGCATCATCATCCCCTTTGAGGAGAGTGACATCCCCACAATTGATCAAATTAATAACAAACTCCTAATCACACAATCAGTTGTGAGGGATTTCAGTACTCAGGTTGATAGCAACTTGACTTTTGACCACCATGTTGTTTCTGTTGTACGGAAAGCCTTCTACATGGCCCAGCTCATAAGTAAGGGTATCTCATCCAGGGACAATGAGATCATAACATCCCTGTATTCTTCCCTTATAAGGCCCATTACTGAGTGCAATGCTCCTTTCGGCATGTACCTTGCAAAGCACATGCAGTAGCTGGAGAGACCACAGAGGTTCCTCACCAGGAGAATCCAGGGCCTCAAACATCTACCATACACAGATAGGCTAAAAACCCTAACCCTCTACTCAGTTTCATACAGACTCCTCAGAGGTGACCTCTGTCCAGAATACAAGGAAGTCACGGACCCCACCTTGATGAGCCTGCTGCATATCCGCAAGTCAAGCTCCACTCAAGTAACCCGCACGCTCAGCCTCACCCTGGTTTGTGACATGAACAAGACCTGTTGGTGGGACAGATTTGTTTCCCAGATACTCCCCCTTCTATGGAATAGACTCCCTCTCCACATCAAGCAGAGTACATCTTTACCCCTTTTTAAGTGCAACCTGGATAACTGGATATGAAACAGAAAATATATCCCTGGGATTCCATCTGTGCCCTTGCTGGACAGGGGCATTGGGTGCTGATTTGTCTAAACTTGGGCTAAACTCATGGCTAGGCTTATAAGGGTCTCAGGGCCAATAGCCTAGCAATCGCCTATGATCCTATGATCCTATGATCCTATGATCCATGTGATCCATGTGATCTCACCAGGCACGGTCTAGAGACATAAAAAGGGCACAATACAAATTGGATGGTGAAATGCAGTGATGAGTTATTTGGGTTGCTAAAAGATGTTTTACTTACAGTATGGACATAGTAACTCCATCTTAACTTCATCCTCCCACCAACAAAGAAGACCAGACTTGTGCCAACTCATGTCACTGTAGTGGTGATTGCACTGTTCCCCCATGTGAGGGATGCCAGTAGTACAGATGACAGCCTTGGCCAAACTATTCCAGACATCAGCCTTATACTGTCACATGGTATTGCCCTGCTGATGAAGCCTCCACCTGTACACCTAATAGAAAATGTCCATAAAAATCTTTAACTCTTCATCTCACCATCTCAGTGCTCTAACAGGAACACCACCTCTCTGTCTCCAGCCATAATGACTCACCTTGAAAGATCTCAGGAAAATGACAGGAAATTGGTATCCAGAACAGTTTCCCCATGTCCCAACTTTCATGCAATGATGGACAACAATGAGCTTCTCATTTGTGTGACAAATCTAAAACTGTGAAAATATAGGTACTATATTTTATGGTCCAAATAGTACTTTAAGGTGTAACATGGCAGCAATCCGTGCCTGTGCATGCTGTTGAGAATGAATGTTGTGCAGAGACTCCATCTGCAGACGTTAATTATAGCATGACAACTCCAACACTTACGTAAAAATATTTGGCTGCTGCCTGTTGATGCATACAGCTGCATGTACTCAGACATGCACATTACATCATGATGTTTATCAGTTCACTGAT
Source organism: Protopterus annectens (assembly GCF_019279795.1). Lineage (NCBI taxonomy): Eukaryota > Metazoa > Chordata > Ceratodontiformes > Protopteridae > Protopterus > Protopterus annectens. The sequence continues at coordinate 54,336,099 of NC_056739.1, read as the reverse complement.
CACACCAATTGAGTGATTTAGCAACAATAGTTAAATTACTGCCCCTGCCATTTGGATGTAACTGACGCAGACTGCTTGTGTGCTTGCTTGTGCATATTAACCGCGGATGCCCCCCCCCAATCTACACTTCAGTGGACACACCAGTATTCCTCCTCAAAGGACATGCAGCAGAAATATTCAAACAACCTTTAGCACCATCTACTTACTCTCTACTGAGAATGTATTGAGTCTCGCTCATGTATATTAACCATGGGTGCTCCCTCAGTCTAGAGTTCAGTGGCCAGACCAGTATTCCTCCTCAAAGAACATGCAGCAGAAATATTCAAACCACCTTTAGAACCATCTACCTACTCTCTACTGAGAATGCATTGAGTCTCGCTCATGTATATTAACCATGGGTGCTCCCTCAATCTAGATTTCAGTGGCCAGACCACTATTTCTCCTCAAAGGACATGCAGCAGAAATATTCAAACCACCTTTAGCTCCATCTACCTACTCTCTACTGAGAGTGTATTGAATGTATGTTACTTACTTTTTACCAGCAATTTTCCAAGTGTTTGCCTACAGCATGCACACTAGCAGTTCTAAGGCAATTTCCTACTCCCGGTTCTTCCACCCCTCCCCCCTCGTAGCCGCTTTTCCTCCATCATCAATTGTACTTTTCTCAATATAATTGCTCATAGTTATGCCACTAGATGGCAGCACACCCCCACTCTTAATTTCTAGCAATTTATTTTATACTATTGTCCCGTGTCCTGCTGCACTCAGTAAATTAATTTTTTTCAGTGAAATTATTCTCCTGTCTGTGGTTGCCCTGCCATTTTTTAGACACAATCTCTTAAAACTCAGCCCCTACTTTACATTTAGTACTACACTCACCTTATACTTGTCTGCAGCTGTGTGTTCTTAACAGTGGCTATTTTTCACTGATAGTTTTTGTTGAGTTTCTCTTCTCACCCATTTCTTCTTCTCAGCTCTGTCCACTCATTCACCCTTCAGGCTTCTGCTCCCCTACCCTGCCTACAATTCCCACTCACCTCCACTACCTCTACATTTGTAGCCACATAGACACTCCCACACCAGCACAGCCTATCAGACCATGCCTCACTCACCTCTCAGTTAACTATTTCCCTCCCTCACTCTAATTATTCCACCTCATCTCTTCTGTTAATCTCACACCCCAACTATATCTAAACTATCTAACAGCACTCACCAAATCAACTATCTCAGCACCCTTATATATCACACCATACCTCCACACTGCACTACAATAACTATGCACTCCATACCTGCATAGCCAATACTCACAATTCTTCTCTTTTCCCTCTACCTTCTACTCCACCTTACATGCTTCTCTGATCTTGCTCATTCCCCTTGCTACCTCATAACCTCTACTCACCCCAAAAAAGAACCCTTCTACTCAGCCTAAATTCCCCTAATCTGTTCCATACCAATGATTCTCTTCTCTTTAACAGAAAGCTCCTAGTCACCTCTAATATAGTCTCCATCCCTCAAAATACATATCCCATTGTCTCTCCTCCTTTCAACTCCAGTTCCGGGGATTCTAAAAAACTTTTATCCCTCCTTCTTTAACTAATCTTTATCCTCCTGTCTGGAGATATGCACCCAAACCCTGGTCCCCCTACCAACCAGAACACTAACTCAATCACAACTCCTTCACCCTCTCTCCACAAGTCTCTGCTTTTCACTACTATTAATGCCAAGAACCTTTACAATAAATTACCCAACTTCCATGCTTGGCTCTCCCATAACCAGCCTATCATTCTATCACTCTCTGAAACATGGCTCAAACCACACCTGAATCACCCCCCAACTATAGAATCATAGGAAATGACAGAATGCGAAATAAAAGAGGTGGAGTAGCCTTACTTTTTTTCTCCTCTGTAACATTGACACCTTACACCAACCCTATACCTCAGTTCACTACAGCTGAAATAACCCTTACCCTCTAAAAATCAACAACCACAAAAACATAGTTATAGCTGCCGTATATATTCCACCCAGAAACAGCATCCCCATACTTGAAAATATCCTCTCTTGGTTCTCATCTAATATAAGTAATGAAATAATTATCCTTGGAGATGTCAACATCAACTGGACTTCCATTCACTCTGCCAGCACCTCCCAGAATATAAACCTTTACAATTTCTCTCAATTAATTAACTCTCCTACCAGACCTAACAAAGATAACTCTTCAGGCAGTATTCTGGACTGCATATTAGTTTCCCTTCCCAACAAATATTTCTGATAGTGGCACCTTGCCCAGTTCCCTTAGTTATCACCTCCCCATCTTCATACATTGCTCACCTTCCTCCTTACACTTACAACATAATTATATCATAACTGATACCCTCACAAACTTTAAACCTCAGTCCTTCTCTGACTGCTTGTTACAGATGAACTGGAACCCTCTGGAAACTCTTCTGCTTGACAACACTGTTAATTACTTTAATACTTCATTCATTAACCTACTAAACAGCTTTGCTCCTCCTAGAACTAAAAGAGTGAAATCCAAAACTGCCCCCCAGCTTTCCAAAGAAACAATAACCATCATGCATACCTGTGATAAATCATGGAAACTCTACCAAAAACACAAAACACCTAGCTCCCTTACCGAAGTCAAACAACTCCGTAATAGAGTTAAAAAACAAATCGCTTCCAATCACAAATCTTACTATGCTAAACTTCAAAATAATCACAAATCCAACCCCAAGAAATTTTGGAGTAGTATTTCTTCTCTCCTTATTCCTAGCAGAAAAGACAATCCTTGCCCCGACCCTAGCTCTCCAGGTCATATCATAGCCTCCAAATTTAACTCCTTCTTCGTAGACTCTATAACCAATCTCACCACATCTTTCCATATCAACTCATTAGCTCTGTCCACATCTCTCAAGTGCAATACCTCTCCTTCTGCCACCCATGCCACCCCCCTCCTTTTATCCTCAAACCCATTCCTTTCAACACCGTAAAAAACTCCTCCATAAATTAAAACCATGCGCTAATGCCCCTGACAACTTTCCATCCAACTTTCTCAAGCTAGCTGCTGATGGTATAGCTCTCCCTATCTGCATTCTAATTAATTGATCCATACAAGAATCCTATGTACCCCTCCTCTGGAAAAAGCCTTTATCATTCCCTTATACAAAAGGGGCAACAACAGGGATATCTCCAGTTTTCACCCCATAGTCATTCTGTCCCCATCTACAAAATTCTTGAAAAATGTATTCACCTGCAACTATTGCCTTACCTCTTAGACAACCATTTGCTCACTTCAATACAACATGGATTCAGACCTGGACGCAGTACCACCACAGCCCTTCTATCCTTCCTTGATTACATCAACCACACTCAGGACTCTGGCAATATTGCATATACCCTTCTGCTAGACCTATCTAAAGCCTTCAATACCATTTCCCATAGCCTACTTTTGTCAAAATTCTCTCAATTTAATCTTTCCTCCTCTTCCATCAAGTGGTTCTCCAGTTACCTCTCAAATAGGCAGCAGCCCATCAAGTGGAAAACGTGTACCTCTTCCTACCTCGACACTCTGACAGGCATCCTCCAAGGTTCTATCCTGGGTCCTTTACTATTTAACATCTCCATTAACGACTTTCATCACTGTATCCCAAACACTAACTTTGTCCAATATGGAGATGATTCTACCATCATCTGCTCTGCTGATTCTATCCCCAAGCTCATGCATGTAACCCAGGTCACCTTTAACAGCACTGAGACATGGATGCTAAACAATCACCTATCTCTCAATGCATCTAAAACCAAAATCATGATCTTTACCCCATCTAAAAACCCCAAAATAAATAAATCTTCTTCTCTATAGTAAGCCAAAACATGACTCCTATTGAAATAGTCCCCCATGCTAAGCTTCTGGGTGTTCTTATCAATGAAAAAATAAAGTTTGACATTCACCTTCAAACTAACATCATGAAAACTCACCAGAAGCTCAGAATGCTTTATCATCATAATCTCTTCTTTATCTCTTCAACTAAGCTTAGCCTCTCTACCACCTACATCCTTCCCTCCTTCATGTATGGGGCCCCACTGCTTACTGATCAACAAGCCATCCTAAAGGCTAAATTGGCATATGAAAAATCTCCAAGTTTGCTACCAGCTCCAAATCATCCTCCCACCATTGCATTTCTTCCACTCCCCTGAAATGTCTGCAGCTCTCCAACTATCTTGTTTACATTCAGCTCTCTACTACTCACAAACGTATCTTTAAGCCATACCAATGTCCCTCCCTCTTCTCCATCCTATGTATCACCCTGATTGATCCCTTAGGTCCAAAGATCAGAATCTCCTTGAAGTGTGCAAACCCTTATGATCTCTGGGCAACTTCTATTGTCATTTTCCTAGCACGAAAATGAAACTCACTTCCTCTCCATATCCGAACTACCCAGAACCTCACCTCTTTTAAGGCTTTGTTCCCCTCCTATCTCTCTTCTACTTGGGGATGCTCTTGCTCTCACCCCTCCTAACATCCACACAATTATCCCCACTTCGTCAAACCTTTCTCTCCTAAAATTCTACCTAACACTAGCTATGTTTTTTTCCTCCTCCACCTCTCTCTAACAATTACTCCCTTTTATGCCTTATGTAACGTAGGCATTAGCATTCCATACAAAACAGAATATGTATCATCTCAGGTTGTTTAGAACCTATTATTATTGCTTACTGCAAAAATCCACTGTTACTACTATCACTACATCAATATGATTTGGTTAAGGTTTAGGGTTATGTAATATTTTCTATTAGCTTCTGTTGATATTGCATTTGTAATATCTGTATTCATTCTGTATTAATGCCTGTTGATTTTTGTTTTATATGTATGTACATGAAGCTTTTCTCCATGGGCCTCCATTGAAAAAGGGCTCATCTGAGTCCAATGGACTCTCCCAGTTACCAAACTAAAAATAAATAAATAAAATAAAAAATAGTGAGGTCAGCCCTAATTAGCATAATCATCACGTCCAGCGGGGTAAATCTACATTATATGAGCATGATAAGGAGCACGGAGTCTCTTTGCGCTACAGAAGAAAACTGCGGCAAATGAGGTTAAAGTTTGAATCCTGCTAAAGGTATTTTTCAAAAGAATATCCATCTTGAGAAGATAACTACTTAAATAAAGTAAGTGCTACTTTTTCCACATCTATTTCTTTGCATGATGTTGGATTTGTGTCTTCTCTTTAATGTACGGCAGATGTGAAATGCATGCTTGCCAGTACCTGTACATGCATTGTTCACAGGTGTGTTAAACATTACATTGCCAGCGTGCTGTTTGTAGTAGCACATAGGATTGTTAGGGTAGTTGGTAGACATATCCCTAAGGTCGTATTGAGATGCATGGATAATACTTTTGTAGTGTGTGTGCCTTGCGCGTATGTTATCAGCCTCAATATTTTTAACAGTGCTATTGTAATTGTCAAGGGTTGTTGTTCAATTGCAGGTATGTGCTTGTTGCTGACAAAATATATGCTCAGTGCACAATACATCCCTGACATTTACCTTACTGTCAGGCACAACTACAGAAAATTATGTAGTTCACTAGGATAGTAGTAGTGTAAGGATTATTAAGGGCCATGCTGGAACTAGGCTGCTAATTTCGCTGCCTTGCATACTAATAGGGCCATGCCTAAAAAGCAGGGCCCAAAGGAAAGGATATCTCATGGAAGTGCTACTACATCTACCTGCAAACCAAGTTTGCCGATGCAAAGAATGAGATGGCACTGGAAGTGAGGCCCTCTGTATCCATTGGCAATGGTTCTTTGCTACCCGTTATGCTGACAAGCCTAAACACACCCATGCCTGGCTGAAATTGGCAACAATGAGAATGCCATGGGTAGTCAGGATTGCACCTATGAAATGGTACAGTGTAGGGCCATGGATGTCATGCATGCTGCGACACAGACAGCAGAAGCCCTGGTACAGGAATATATGGCAACAAGTGGTGGGCCATCAACCTATCCACCCCTATGGAGGTGGAGGAGCTCCTTGCTCTGCTTAAACGCAGTAGCACCTCCAAAGAGTCCCACAATGTGCTGCCTGATGTTGGGGTAGAGCTAGACAGGCTACAGAGACTGTAAACTGCAGATGCCCCATGTATATTGCACTAGTCAATTCTATCAACAGGTGCAGGTCTCCTTTACTTCATAGTTTCTAAACACTTCACTAAGTGTGTCTGACTTATGGTATAAAGTTACATGAAGACTTCAACAAGCAGTTCCATCTGTACAAGGTATGGTCACAGTTCCACCTGTGCACAGTATGGTCACAATTCTATCTGTACATACAATGGACTGGGATATTATTTTTCTCATGTTTACAGTCATGAACATATCAGTTGCATCTGTACACATGTTGTTGGGACATACTTCCACTTGATATTAGTTCCTTTTGATCTATTCCCAGGTGATTCTTTAACTATCTAATGTTGGAGGATCTGTAGCCACAGATAATGATGGTGGGATGAGTTGGAGCAGTTAGGGGGTGCAAGGTTTTTGTTTGATCCTAGGTGATTCGTTAAATATGGAACTGTACCATCTAATGTTGGAGGTTCTGTAACACAGATAATGATGGTGGGATGAGCTGGCACAGTTAGGGGGTGCAAGGTGTATGCTTGTTCCCAGGTGATTCTTTAACTATGGAACTGTCCCATCTAATGGAGGATCTGTAGCCACAGCTATTGTTGGTGGGATGAGGTGGAACAGTTAGGGGGTGCAGGGTATATGTTTGTTCCCAGGTGAATCTTTAACTATGGAATTGTCCCAACTAATGTTGGAGGATCTGCAGCCACAGATAATGATGGTGGGATGAGCTGGCACAGTTAGGGGGTGCAGGGTGTTTCTTTGGCACAGAAAGTGGGATCATGGAATTCCCTACATAAACCATGGATGCAGTCTCTCTGCCTGCAGATATCAGGATACATAAATATCTGAGAAGACAGGGTGATAGGAACACTATATATCAGGGAGGTGTGGTGGCCCCTAGTAGATTGCCTTCTGAATATTTCCCTAGCACCCATGAGCAGGGAGCTCCACACAGAAGGCTAGTAATGATGCCCACCTAACATATGGCTACTGCCCTCACCCTGAGATTGGTGTGCCAGTGACTGAAATCCAGTGTAATTAGAGGGCAATTGTGGATACACAGGCTAGTTCTATCACAGACGCAGCAGAAATGGTGAGGTCAATCCAGGCTGTGCATGCTGACCTACTAAAGTGCATGTCCTATATGTGTGATTCACTGGATAGACAGAATTGCACATTGGAGCTAGCATTGTTTACAGTGCTTCATCTTTCAGGGGTGAGGGGCCATCCTCATTGCCTGTCATCTGCTACATCCACAAATGGTAGCTGACATTGTGATGGATGTGCAAGCTCCTTCTCCTGTAGTGCTAACACTTCCACAGCAATATTGATTGTGTATGTGTCTATAGCCAGGAGAAGGTATTCTCATGGTCTTGGCCATCACCACGTTGGCTCATTATCCAACAGATGCCGGTGAAGGTCACATAGCAAGCCACTATCTAGCCAAGGTCATGGGAAAGGCAGTGTAACTCCTGGTAGGGCCATCTCTGATGGATGGGGGCATGCATGGGAAGCAGAACCTTCTGTAATGCATGCCTTGGACATGTCTAGTAGTCTGAGCCACAGTGCTGCACCAAGTACTGAGGCTGTCCCTGAAGGTACACACATGTGAGCACACACACACACACACACACACACACACACACACACACACACACACACACACACACACACAGCACACACACACACACACACACACACACACACACACACACACACACACACACACACACACACACACACACACACACACACACCACCAGCATAGCCAAGAGCACATTCCACACATCCACTGACCTTAGCCTTTGTTGGCATGAATCTCCAGTCTGGTTCTCACAGTGCACATAAAATCATTTTTTGGTACACCTCAGCACTCACACTCACATACTGCCTTATGAAAGTACATGTAGCCCTATATTTCCTTGTCTACCTGTGCAAATGATGATAACTGTGCCTTTCCCTTTATAGATTGTTATTTGGATTGTGTATGTCTGCTGCACAGTGTGAACAGCCTATTCACTAGGTAGCACAAGCTGGTATTTTTTATGCATCATTTTTACTGTAGTGGATCTGTTTAACTCTTGCATAGTTGCATTTAAAGCTACATGCACTTCAGTGCCTCATTACTAATGCCATGCCATACTGTACATGGTCATTCCCTGCTGTTGGTTGCTCCTCTGTTGCCGTGTCTGTCTCAGTTTTACTGTCTGTCATGCTAGAAACTGCTAGCCCTGTAAGAGACTCCCTGGTGTAACTGCTTCCTAGCTATAATATTGTGTTGCACTGCATACACAGTCAATATTTGGTATATATAGTGGGATCATACTGAAGGCATCACCGCATTAATGCAGACAGATGAATCAGGCCCTCAGCAATCCAAGGACATGCTCTATAGTGCTTCTAGCTTGCAATAGTGCATGGTTGTACCACTGGTCAGTTTGATTGTGTGGATTTCTGATGGGGTATCATCAACCAGGATTTCAGGTCATATCCAGTATCACCAACAGGATACCTTTGCAGAACATGATCCCTTGCACACCATTGGTAAAGGTCACAAATGTGCCATGCATGTGAGTTCTTGAATGTCTAGATGTCATGCACACACATTGTAGATGATACCCTGGGCACTAGGTGTCATGCGCACACTTTGTAGATGATACCCTGGGTATTGTAAATCACCTTGCAGTTGATGTAGTGATGCCCTTTGTCATTCATGTACCTCCTTCTCAGTTTACCAGCTGAGGCCTTTATTTCAGTCTGGGTAGAGTCTATGTCCCCCAGAATCTCAGGGAAATGGGTTACATCATAGCAGTCCAGAATGGTGTTGGCTGTCACCTCTGGGGTATGTGGTAACTACAGAAGCTCCCTAACATACTGAAGCATGGCATCAAGGAACAGACTGAGTATTTTCAAAGCAGTTTCTTGAGATATCTCCTTCTGTGTCCCCAGTAGGCTGCTGAAAGGTCACTATAACTAGTATATGTAGAGTTACACATACCTTGGTATCTAGAGGGATAGATAACCCATGACTTCCATGGGGCTGAAGATGAGGCTGACACATTTATATGATTTCTTAAATGGTGTCCCTGTCCACACAACAATGGTCCATTATGTCAGTGCAGTGCAGGGCACAAAATGTTAAGCTAGGTCAGATGAGTCTGCATGTCCAAGGACAACATCTCACATCACTGACAAAGAAACTGCAATGAGAGCTTCCTACAGGTAGAAATTTACAATGACTGTGGCAACTCCAAACATATTTGTGTGATGTAGTTCTCCAGCTAAACAAGGGCATATGGCTAAGTTCAAATCTAAAGATGAGTGGCATTCAGACATCTCTGAATCACTCCACCATCTTGTTTGCTTCGTTATCATACACTTCATTATGGTGTCATTAGCATATAGCATGGCTGACCACATTATTTGGCCTGGCCATGTCATGTGGCTGGGTATTCTTTATGCACCCATCCTGTCTTCAACCACTTGTCATGCAAATTCACTTAGCATTATTTGGCAAATTTGTCCGATGCTGGACCCAAGTATGTTTGACATGATCTTTTAGACTTTGACTTTACCAGAATATTCCAGATAAACTGCACATGAACTTCAGTCAGAGGCTCCAATATACCTATCAACTGCGCAGAGTTTCACAGAATGTCCAGATATTTGCCTCATTTTGGTCTGCTCCTTATAAAAATGTGTTTTTTGACAAATCGCTGGGATGGTCTAAGGAATAAATTCACTAAATAATGACATGCATTTAAGTTTCAGACTTCATATCCTTCAGATAATACATGCTAACACAAACCCTGTTATTCTTACAACTTTCTAAGTGCAGTATTTAAAATGTGTCCCTATTTATGGGTCTTTGATACCCCCATTATGTCAAGCTTTGTGCAGATTTCTTGTGCTAAGAGGTTGAAAGGTATGATATGCTTTCTCAATAAATGGTATGTAAACTACCATCAGAGGCTCCAGGGTGCATTCCAATGAAACTTTTCTTAAACTACAGTCAGGATCTCCTGTTCATTTGACTTTTAAAGTTCCTCCCAATCTCATCTCATCTACTAATTTGACTTGGCACTGAAAGATCAGACTGGGAAGGTCCTTCCCTTAGAATGTTAAAAGTCTGAGTTAGCCTCTGTTTCATATCATCCCATTTACTTAGTGCACACCACAATATATGTAGTGTTAATACCTTTTTTCCATCTTACTTTTAAAACCTGTAACATCTGGGACTAGACTACCTATGAACTGCTCCTCAGAAATCAGTTGAGGACTGCTGTTTGCTCCTGTCAGGCTAAAGGGTGGGAGGCATCAATTTCTACTGGCCTCTGTTTGGGCAGTGTGTATGAGTCTTCACTTATTAGTCTGGTTTTCATTATGGTGAGAACCTCTTCAGGGCCTTTATGCAGGTTGGATTTCTGTTGCATCCAGCTGCTATAGGTTCTATCCAGGGAAGCTACCAAGAAAAAAAAAAAAAAACAATATCAAGTGTACTGAATTCAGCAACATCTGAGTTAATACTACTTCTTAGGAAGCAGCTTGGATTAATGCTAGTCTTTTGGTTATGGTGTGAGAAGGAACAAAGGATCATGAGTCGAAGCTGCATGCAGCTGTGCTGAGACCAGTACTGTCCGCACTACCAGGCAGATACCACATGTAGTAATCAGCTCCAAACCTCATAAGTGCTACTTCCTGATAGCCACATTAGTAAGCACTTGGAACCATGCATTTGCACTTGACAACCATCTCTACAGCGAGCTTGGATGAAATAAGCATTCTGAGATAGTGTAGCAATTATCTCATATTTACTGAACTCTGCTACTAATTAAACAAACTGACTTAGTGTGTGTGAGAGACGTAGTTATATAATGTCATTGGATGCAATGCTTTCATACAAAGCCACAACAAATAATGTGTGTTGTCGGTTCTGCACCATGTGACACTAAAATGTTTAAGAGGTGTGCCACTGCATGGATCAGATGTCCGTCCTGATGACTGACCTTGTGAAGTAATGATAACAGTTCCTGGGATATCTCGTACATGCATACATACAAATATTTCAAGCACAGGCATTAATGCCCTTCTAGCCTGCCAATATACCAAAACATCTGTTTTCATAAAAGGTGTCCAGGCTGTTCTTAAAAATATCTAAACTAGTACTTGCTTTAATGTAATTTGGTGGTCTTTTCCATGCCTCAGCTACTCTGTCACAGAACCAATTAGTAACTTCTCATTCCTATAGAACTTTCTACAAGGTTATCTGATGATTCTCTACTACGTTTTGATAATTGTAAATATTCCCAGATATAGTTGAATAAGATATCTTCTTCGATATCTATAAGACATTGTACAAGTTCAGATATTTTAGTCTTTCATAATTTAAATGTTCACATCCATAGATGCCCTTGGTATATTTCCACTGTACTGTTTCCAGTTTACTTGTGATTGTTTTCTTATAATAGTCCCATACTGATATTCCATACTCAAGTTTGGGTCTAATAACTACCAAACAATGACTTCATCATTTCTCATTTCCTAGACTTTAGAAATATTTTTATACAACCTATAGTTCTGTAAGTATCATTAACCAATAAATGAATTAATAAATATAAATAAGCTTTTCTTCCTAGTCCTCCGCTGAAAATGGGCAATGCCCAGTCAGACTTTCCCAGTAAACAAATATAAAATAAAATAAAATAAATAAATAAAATAAAATAAACCACATGGATCATCTTGATCTACTTACGGTAATTACTCTATTGGGGTGGATTCCAAAACTATTTTTGTATGAGACAAGATAATGCAACAGGCTTGTGATACTAATCAGAACACAGGTGATTTATTATAGCAATAACCCACGCCTGGGTGTGGGTAATGCTAAATTTACCCACGGTTGGCGTGGTTTGGTCCCGGCCCGAGGACCAAACAAAGCCAACCGTGGGTAAATTTAGCATTACCCACACCCAGAAGTGGTTATTGCTATTATACCATGACATTATTTAAGAAAAGAAACTATTACTTTTCTTAAATAATGGCATAGTATAATGCCTGTTTGCTGCCCTTCCGCAGATGTCTGGCATCCGGCAGTTCTGATGTACTGCGCCTGCGCAGTACATCAGAGCTGTGGGCAAAGCAACGGAGAAAGCAAGATCTCTGTTGCTTTTTATGTTTCGCTATGTTAAATGAGTTTAACATAGCGAGACAGTTTTAAAATACTCAACGGAGATGTCCGTTGCTTATTTTAAAACTGTCTCGCTATGTTAAACTCATTTAACATAGCTAAAAAAGCAACGGAGATCTTGCTTTCTCCATTGATTTTAAAACACTGTCTCGCTATGTTAAATGGGTTTAACATAAGACAGCTTTAAAATAAGCAACGGAGATCTCCGTTGCTTATTTTAAAGTTGTCTCGCATGTTAAACCCATTTAACATAGCAGTTATACTAATGGAAAAAGTCCGGCGACGGACCTTTTCCATTAGTATAACTCGATTTACAACGGGCACGCTGGCCAATCAGCGTGCACGTTTTGGGGGGGGTCATGGTATAATAAGACGGTTTGCTTGTTTCCATATGTAGGATATGCTAATAAACAAGTGTGTAAGCCTCCTTGGGTGGTCGTATTCCTTACTTTTCATAAAAGAATTAGTGTATGAACTTCTCCTTAATTAGGAGCAAATATAAACTGGTGAAGTACATGTGTATGCCCTATTAAAGGCTTCCTTTAAGACAGGTCCTGGGATTCATAAGCATACATAAAGTGTAATTTGGATGAGTCGATGGGTTAGGAAAGAACTCTACTTGACATAAATGGGAAGCCTATTCCACAGAAGGGATAGTGTCTGAGACACATACCTGTCCCTCTAATATGTCCTATTTATGTCTAGGCCCCCCCTACATCAGGTAAATTGGATGCTATTTGTTTTGCAGATGTGTAAGAGGTCCATTAGAATAAGATTAGAGGATGTTTTGTAGACAAGGCATAAACTGTATCTCAGCAGCCTGTTGGATATGGAGTACAGGGATTGGGCTTTGAGTCAGTCCATATGGGACATGCTGTTTACACCCTCTACTCTTTTTGTGAGGAACCACTGTGGATACTCCAGTTGTTGCATATGCCTGGTCAGGCACATACAGAAGGGGGCTTTGTACTCAACAACTAGTCTGCTGAGGGCAGAGTACAGTGGAGGATACCTCTCAGCTGTACAGATTTTTGCAGAACGTCTAGATTTTTGCTTCACATTTTTGGTCTGTTTCTTATAAAATTTGTAGTTTTATTTCAAATCACAGGGGCTGAAGTAATTAAATAATGACATTCATTTGAGTTTCATATTTCGTGTCCTTTAGAAAATGTATGCTAATACAAATTCTACTTTCTAGCAGCTTTCTGAGTGTATAAGATCAACATTTAAAATCTGTCCTAGTTTTTGGGCCTTTGCATCCCTATTATGTCAGACTTTGTCCAGATTTCTTCGCTGAAGAGGCTTAGAGGTATGCAGTATAACAATGACATTCTCAGACCTAAATTCCATGCCCTTACATATAAGTAGTGCAACATAGAATGATTTCCTTATCACCATAGACATATGATGGTCAAAGGACAGTTTACTCTTTACATGTGTTCCAAAATCCCCAAACTATTCATCTAGTCTTAATGGTGTACTATTAATGTGGTAGTTTCCAGGGGTAGCTGTCTTCCCAAAGGATACTATTATGCATTTCTTGGCATTGAGTTTTAGACTGTCTCTGACACCAGTTATTTGCCTCTGGCAGGCCTTCCTGGAAGGCATTTATGCCGTTGGCGAATTATGTGACTGCACCCAATTTGCAATTATCTGAAAACTTATTAGTCAGAGGCCCTTAACATCGACTTGATGTCAGAGAATTACATGCCAAAAAGGAGTGACACTAGCATGGAACTATGAGGGACTTGTTTGTGGCTGACCTCTTTGTAGGAGCAGACTCTCCTATCCTACCTTGTGTCCTATCTGTGAGTCAGCTGGCTGTCAAGTATGTGACATAGGGGTTTATACCTAATTTTGTGAGTTTGTCAACAAATGTTTTAGTGTGCTATTGCGTTGAATGCTTTGGCCAGACCAAGGTAGGCAGTATGCACCATTTTACCGTCGTCATTTAACTGGTGAGCTTCTTGAAGACGTCAACAAGATGGAGTAAGCATTACCTGCCCTTGATGAAAATAAACTGGGTTGGAGCCAGTGTCTAAAGGTTTCTTGTGTCAGTGTTTATCATTTCCTTGGCAATTCTTTCCATGGCTTTGCATATGAGACTAGTCAGACTTATGGGTCTGTAGGTCCTGTGGTCCATTTATGGCCATCCTTGTGCATACAGATAACCTTTGCAGTCCTCCATTCACTTGTCAGAAAGCCTGCCCAGAGGCTACAGTTAAATAGTGATTCTAGTTGTCCTGATAGATCATGCCTAATGTTATTAAGAAAGCATCCTGGGATATTGTCAGGGCCCAAAGATGCAGTGTTCTTCATGTTGGAGAGTGCATTGAGGTCCTGATCTCTAGTGATAGCTGGGGGATTATGGTTGAGTTTATTCCCTGGGGATGTTTGGGGAGTGGGGGTAAAATGGGAGCTAACTTTATTGGACAAGAGATTTGTTATATCTTCTGGTTCAGTTTAGGTGGCTCCATTTTCAATTAGTTTGACACATTGCTGTGTATTGCCTTTGAGTTTGCAGACATAGCTGAACAAAGTCTTGTGATTGGCCTTGGTCTGGCAGGCTATTTGTACCCCAAACTTGGCTTTTGTGGACTTTATTAGTCCCCTGAGGTGCTTGCTTAGATGGATTAGGCAGATTTTACCTTGTCGGACATTGATCTTCTGAATCTTTGCCACAATTTTCTTCCTTTTGTTATGCAGCCTATTGAAGCTGGGATTCCACGGGGTGGGTTGTTTTTAGAGTTTACCATGTGCTTTTTCCAGATATGTACTGATGCCTCTGTGCATCTATTGACATGACTGACATGATTGTGCAGAGTTTCTGTGAACACTTCTGCACAGGCAGTGGTGTGTTCAGGGTATGGGGGAGCTAGGAATTTAACCAGGATATCACTTAATAGTAGTAAGTTTGCTTTAGAATAATTCATAAAAGTACCAGGTTTAGCAAGGATTTCAGATTTCATTGTTATTTCAAAGGAGACAGCTTTATAGTCCAACCTGATCAGTGTGATTACACTAGGGGGTGCAACATTCTCCTATATTTGTGAGACCTAAATCATGGATGTTTGTGCCTCAAGCAGGCATACAGTCTAGCTCATCCAGGGTGTTCTTGTTTACAAAGTTCTGGAATCTTTAGTCCCACATGTCTGGGAATGTGTATGATTCCCAGTTTATAGTGAGGTAGTTGAAATAATCCATGAATATGGTATAGGTTTGAATGGAGAGTGTATTTAGTACATTTAAGTAAGAGCTATGCATTACCTGGGTCATAGAGAAGGACATGTACCTTGCAAGGAAATGGTATGGGACGTTGCCTATGGTAATTTGGATGTGGAGAAACTCAGGGATGTCATACTGTTTGACCAGTCCTGAGGTGTGTTTGTTTTTGATGTAAATTGACACCCCTCCACCTTTTGTTCCTGCCAGAGTACTGTCTGTGATTTTAAAGCATGTCTCAGTACCTGCACAGATGTCTACAATCCTCCATGGTGAGGACACCTTACAGGGAGTATAACGTCTTGTTTAGACATTGAGTAGTAACACCTTCAGATTTTCCTGCATTGGTTTTGCTATGTTAGAGTGTTTATGATGGTGGTAATGCCTAGAAATGTCACTAAGGGTTGAACATGGTTTTAATCAATATTTGAAAACCTAAAGGGAACAGGTACAGACCATCCCTGACAAAGCAGAATGGTCTGTCAACCCTACCTTCTCAGGCTGACAAATATTTAACCCCCTTTGAATGACACCAGAATCTAAGCCATTTATTAAATACAATTATCTTCTGTTCATATTGTGGCATCATCCTTGGAGAAGGTAGAATGTTGTCCATAGTGGCCTGAGAGCTGTATCATGTCACTCTTTATATAGTCCAGGGAGGTATACCTCAGTCCATTTTCACCCACATGGACTTTGACTGTATCATACTGCTACTTGTAGTTCAATGACCTGGCAGATCCTGGACCCTGATAGACAACTGACCATGACTCTCTCTCCTTAGCATGGTGAGTGGGACATCTGTGTGTCTCACAATGAAGTCTCCAATGACCAAGATATTTGGTTTTGTGATGGTGTGCCTTATGGGCTCAGAAGATGAGGCATCTTGAGATGTGGCTATATGTGTTATGGTGGGTTTTGTTTTGGTAGAGTGCTTTTAAGGTTGTTGAGGATAGCTTTTGTGAAAACAACATCTGGCAGCCTTTTGTGCATTATGAAGATTACATTTAAGAGCCTCAGGATATGGAGGGTTACTGTGTCTGATCCGTACCATGCATGGTCATTACGTGTATGCGTTTCAGTATTATAACTGCTTGTATGTGAGAGCCTTGCCGCCAGTCACATTGTATTACTGCACCACTCACATGGTGTATCAATTTGTTTCAGAATTTGGTGGTTGACAGTAAACATGAGACAATTGCTACATTGTCTCAGGATGACAATATCCAGCAAGCTGGCTGCAGAGATAGTGGGAAAGTGCATATCCACGGTTACAGATCCTAATTTCATGCTCTACAAGGGGTTTACAGCTGACTAATTAGGTTTCTGTAAGAGTATAAACTGCAATCAAAGCTACCTAACACAAACTCAAGTGGCAGTGTTCCTCAGTGTATCAATTTTTGCTCTTTGTACAAGTAAATAATGAGAAATTTCAGTGTTAGTTTTATAGAGAATATTTCAATTCTAAGTGCCTGTGTCCATACAGGGTATTGCTAAACCCCACTGTGTGATAAGCAGCACAGACGTTAAGTAGGCAGAGAAACTGACCAAACAATCAAAATGTCCCTCCGGCCAACCATCAACTTACACTTAAGGCTGGTCATGCTATTCTCTACTGCCACTAGAGCACAGACAAAAACTTAACATTAACTCAACTATGCTGTACCAACAAGTGCAGGAATACAGCAGCCACTAAGCAAATCCAATGAATCAGTGATTAAGGAATGCTCACAAAGTGCAGAAATAAAAAAAAAATACAAGTAATTTCAGGGGCCCTTTAAATGATTTAAAGTGCTGAAACATAGCAAATAATACAACGATATAACAGCAGCACTATTTTTTTTCCAAAATGTTTTTATTCATTTTATAACACAATAACTTTAACAGTATATTAACAAGAAATAACAAATTATATATAATGTCCATAACAACTACAAATGTAATATACATAGAAGAACATATACCCTGGGATCCAATAAGTTTAAAATTCTGTGCAGGAACAGTGTAGCCATTCCTGCACGGAATATGCCCCCCGAGCAATCTAGGAAATAACTGATCTGATGTGCACGAGCGTGCCTACACTTTTCCTGAATGGATACAACTGCAGAATGCTAATTACATCATTTGCTGGTGAAAACCATGCAAATGAGGTGAATTAGTGATTCACCAAGCAGGCAGGTATCCATGCAAGAAAAAGTGTTATTTTCAGAAATGTATTCGGTTACTAACCAAATACATTTCTCCAATTAACGAAATGGAGGCATGGCAGCTCCAAAAAAGCATGTATTATAGTGTTTAGGCATGTACAAAACTGATTCTTTTTTACAAAAATCAAACTTATTATTTTTTTGGCTGACCTCAGCCATTTAAGTGTAGGGCAGCGGCATGTAGATGACATCGTGTCATAAATAAAAAAAAATGGAAAAATCAATTTTAAGGGAAATCTCCATTTTGCCATTATAGTCTATGACATGCAGAATCAAAACAATACCAGGGAACAGTGGTTGTCAAGGGGAAGGGCTTTGGGGTAGTGCAGTAACTAGGGACTAAGGCTGGGGTAGTGCAGTAACTAGGGATTAAGGCAGTGGAGTATGCAAATGAGAGGAAATTTATTGAATCACAAAAATATTCTAAGTCCCAAACTGCACCTAACCGTGTAGGTACTATAGCATGATAATGTAACTAGGAGGAGCAACAGACATGAAAAGGGTGTGTGTCAGGCATGCTGCAAGCACATTCGAGCTGGCTATGCACTGGAGCTGTGGATGATGACACCCATCAGAAATGCACACACATCCACACAAGAATGCCATAATGAGGCACACGCACAAACCAGGATCATTATAGAGTGTGTGTTTGGGATGCTCAAATCACAGTTCTGCTGCCTTGACATATCTGGTGGAGCCTTGAAGTACTCTCCAGCCACATGTGCACACATGTTCATAGTATATGCCATGCTACACAACATGATTCTGCGGAAACCGCTGCAGCAGGAATAGCATGGGGAAAGGTCACACAGCCCACCACCATTGCCAAAGTCCCCACAGGCACAGAGGGACTCAGAGGAGGAGGAGGCCCCTGAGCTTGCTCCTGTAGGCAGACGGAGGCATGCCCAGTATGCTCAGGCCTTGGCAAAGAGGCAGTGCATAGCACACGCACTGACACTGTAGGGAACCCAGGGACTGACAACTCTCTCTCTGACTCACAAACACAGTAAAATGGATGACACACATATCACATTACCTGTAACTTACCATGCATAGGCAGTGTACTGTATGCATCCAACATAGGCGGCCCTCAAGCACCATCCTCACAACTGTCACAAGCATAAGGTAAGTCCGTCTTCTTAACAATAAATGAATGGATCAGTATGCTTTGCTAGCATATCTAAGGTAATGCTGCATGCATGTAAGGGAATGGGGTGGCCTACTGGGATAGCAGCATACAACTGAAAGCTATGTGGGACACTAGGAAATGTCTGACCAAAACTGGCCTCCATACACTATGCAGTATTACCCAAAGTGGCAAATCCCACTGCAGTATAGGTGTGGGGACAACTAAGTCGGGAGTCATAGGTCACAGGCATGGATGTTAGGGTGGAGGTCCTATACCCACCCCTTACACCCACACAGCAAGTCAGCTGTAGAAAACCAGAGAGAAATGTCTGGTAAAGGCACACAAATGATGGCAATGTTGAATTAGCCCCCTACAGACTCACACAGTGATAGCACAGCAGGACCCACAGTTGCAGTAAGGCTATAAAGGGTAAGATGTCTGAAATGCAAATGTATGCCAGTACAATCTGACCTGTGCTCTTTACTATTATGCATTGATTCCTCAAGACAGGGCACAATAGTATGGTAAATGGAAACAAAATGTAAAGCAAATATCAGCACAGTCTGTGCAAATATGCACAGTTGACAGGTGTGCCTTCCCCCATATACCCATACAAATGCAGTAACATGTATGTTTGCAGGGAAATAGCAGCATAGCACACATTGGCAGGGCTGTACAATTACACTTGAAAACATGTTGCCTGTCCACAATATGCAGGGGCCAATGAGCTATGTGTATGTGTGGTTAATACTGTCTGGATCTGACCAGCACACTCTCCTGGCAGTTGTCTTGCAGTGCCCTAGGTACAGTGCTGTCTTTGACAGGGCCATGTGCAGAAAACTTTAATGTCTCACATTATTTTGTAACATCACTCTTCAATTATATGCAACTAACTTGCCATAAAAACACACGTTTACATAGAAAGGATGAAACCTCTAGCCAAACACCTGGACAACCTGCCAAAAATGTACTGGTGAGAGGTATGCCCACACAAGGATATGACATCTCATGTTAGAAAAATACCACCCAAGCAGGAGATTCCCAGCCAGTATATCGCCAGGTTGCTGGACTGTTTACACAGCCATATCATTACTAAACTGGCTGTAGGCACACCTTACAAATGGCCTTGTTGGGCAAGAATGTACATAGCTGCCCTCATAATATTGGTCTCTGCATCATACAACTAGTATTCCTCTGGTAAACACTGTGATGATCTCAGGATGTCTGGCACTAGGTAATGGCACACTACATTGCAGTTTCAGACTACAGATATGTCAGAATATGTCTGCTAAACAAAACAAGTACCCTGAGGAAAGTTCTGTGTACTCCTGAGAGGTATGGCTGTAGAACACAAAACCCTGGACTGGAGTACACCTATCTCTGGAATGGAGTCCTACTCTAACTATAGAAGCTCACACTGGGCACGCTCCTACACTTAGACAATCACAGGACATGTTGGAACCCACATCGGGATATATGACTGTATTATATATATATATATATATATATATATATATATATATATATATATATATATATATATGTCTGCGGATACAGACAGCTATGTATACCTCAACTGTCCCCCCCTCCACACACACACACACACACACACACACACACACACACACACACACGCACACACACACACAGGAGTACCCTCAGCTAGCTGCTGTAGGCCCAAATGTGATATATCTGCATCTGTTGCATGAGATACACACACATATATGGGCAACAAATAACATATGTCAAGCATACACACACACATAGATGTGGGGATGGGAAGTGAGAGACAGACAGTGATAGAGAGAGAGACACACACACACAGGGGGATACAGACAGAGTGAGTCACACACACAAATACCCTGCATGGCATACTGTGATGTCCTGCTGTGGACAGTGGCATACCAGTTGTAAACAGTGGCACATGCCAGTATAAAAGGTGAGCCCCATTGTGTAACAGTACTGAGGTCGGGTTTATAATATCGCATTAGCTGTGTGTGTGTGTGTGTGTGTGTGTGTGTGTGTGTGTGTGTGTGTGTGTGTGTGTGTGTGTCTGTAGGTCTAAGTATTAGGAGACTGTTTCCACTCAGTACACTTCACATTGCCCTACTTTACAAGATCTGCTGCTATCATTCACTTTAGAAATACCATTGGACACCAATCACCCCATATAAACTCTGTAGCACATGCAATAACTGCGTAACACTATAGTACAAATAACTAGATAGGTAGGGGTTCTAATCTCAATACAGGCAACTGTGTGTGTGTGTGTGTGTGACAGTTGTGTATGCAAGAGTGAGGGAGTGTGTGTTTGTCTGTAGTTGAAACATCTGTAGGCCATTCCTACCCACAACACTTTCAAGTGCCCCACTTTATCAGTC
Source organism: Protopterus annectens (assembly GCF_019279795.1). NCBI lineage: Eukaryota > Metazoa > Chordata > Ceratodontiformes > Protopteridae > Protopterus > Protopterus annectens. Next base: position 54,314,848 of record NC_056739.1, on the reverse strand, counting down.
CTGCTGATGTCATTCCCCTTATCGGCACCTTTGGCCAGTTGTCAGCCCAGCAAGCTCCATAGCAGGTGTGATAACTGAGTAACACTATAATACAAATCATTAGCTAGGCAGGGGTTCTAATCTCAGATCTGGCAAATGAGTGCGTGTGTATATTTTAAGAAGTATTTTGATAAGTCTCCCACCCACTGCCCTACTTTGTCACTCCTGCTGATGTCATTCTCCTTATTAGCACCTTTGGCCAGTTGTCAGCACAGTAAGCTCTGTCGCACATGTGAAAACTGTGTAACACTATAGTACAAATAACTAGATAGGCAGGGGTTCTATTCTCAGATCTGGCAAATGTGTGTATGTTTGTAGGAAGAAGTATTTTGATATGTTTCCCACCCACTGCCCTACTTTGTCAGTCCTGCTCATGTCATTCCCCTTATCAGCACCTTTGTCCAGTTAACAGCCCAGTAAACTCTGTAGCATGTGCAATAACTGTGTAACACTATAGCACAAATAACTACATAGGTAAGAGTTCTATTCTCTGATCTGGCAAATGTGGGTGTATAAGTGGGTGTGTGTAAGTGTGTAGGTTTGTAGGAAGAAGTATTTTGATATGTTTCCCACCCACTGCCCTACTTTATCAGTCATGCTGATGTCATTTCTCTTATGGGTTCATAGGTGTGTACTAGGCTAATGTCCCTGGAGCCTTTACAAGCCAAGCACATAGAAGTGTCCTGCCATTCTGCCACCTGAAGTTAGTTCCCAGTGTCTCTATCAAGTAGAGCCACTGGAGTGATCCCTGGAACAGACTTTTTATTACCCATCCACTCATCAAGATTTCTCTGGAACAGGGTCAGCTAGATGCTCTGCTTGACATGTATGAGAAGTCTATTCCAGGGCATGTGTAGTCTCTGGGTGAAGAACCTGTCCAACCAGCATGTTGTGTTGATTGTGGTAATGAGGTTGAGGTCTCTGCAGTGTGTGGTATGGAGGGATTTGGATGTCTTTTGATGTAGCATTTCTAAAACAGCTGGGTCATACATGGCTTTATAAGTTAAGCAGAGACTGCCACTAAGTAGGTGATATGAGACAGAGAATAGCTGGACTCTTTTGAGTCTGTCTGTGTAGGACATGTGTGTAATGCCTAGGATCCACTACTTCTGTGGCCTCACCAGCTGTTGCAGATGACTAATGAAGTACATGCCAAATGGGCCATTATACTTGATGATTGGTCTTATGAGGGAAGAGTAGACAGAGATGATGACCTCTTTGTTCCTGGATGCAAAACCCTTGGTATTGAGATGTGCCATGTAGAAGGACTTCCTGACCACAGTGGCGATGTGGTGGTTGAAGGAGAGGTTGCTGTCAACCTGTGTCCCCAGATCTCTTATAACACCTACAGTGTTCAGTGGGTTTCCATCAATATGGTACTTAGTGGAAACTGAGTTTTTACCAAAGGGGATGATGATGCATTTTGTGGTGTTAAGCTTCTGGCCACAGTCTCCACACCAATCATTGATCTCAGTGAGGCCTTTCTGTAGGATGTCTGCATCACCTGTGGAGTTAATTATGGCTCCCAGATTGCAGTCAGCTGTAAACTTGGTCAGCCAGAGTTCCTTTGTGTTGGCCTGGACTCCTGAGAAGTACATGCTGAACAGGAGACTACCCAGGAGTGATCTCTGTGGGACTCAACTTGTGACTGATTGGCAGTCTGACTAGGAGTGTGCTACTTTCACACTGTGTGTTCTATCTGTGAGCCAATTTGCAACCCACCCAGTTGTATAGGGGTAGATGCCTAGTTTGGCGGGTTCATCCACTAAGGAATGGTATCAGTAGCCTTGGGCAGATTGATGTAGGCTGTATGCAGTGCTTTCCCATCATACACAGCCCTGGTGACCAACTCAAAGAAGTCAACCAGGTTGAGCAGGCATGATCTCCCTTTCACAAAGCAAAACTGTGTGGGGTCCAGAGGTAGGAGATTACCTATATGTTTGTCAATCAGGTCCCTGATGATGTGCTCCATAGCTGTACATATCAGACTCATCAGGCTAATGGGCTGATAATTCCCCGGATCTGTAGTCGCTACACCTTTATGGAGAGGGATGACTGTAGCAGTACACCATTTGGGATGGACAAAACCTGAGGTGAGGCTGTGACTTAACAGGGCACACAGATGTAGTGGCAGGTATGTGTGTAGTTCATGCAGATCACAGCCAGTGATATTGTGTGGTCCCATGGAAGCTATATTCTTGCCAGTGGAGAATGCATGTTTAACCTGGGCTGCAGTAATCCTGGGTGCCTGACATTCTTCTGGTATTCTGATTGTTCCCTTAGGGGGGAGAGAGGGGTAAAGATGGCACTGAATGTGTTGGTAAGAATGTTGGCAATATCTGTTGGCTCAGTATAGGAGGTAGCATTGTGCAGTAACTCAGACCATTTCTGGGTATTGCCCTGGGTGTTCTTGATATAACTATCTAAGGCTTTGTGATTGTTATTACTGTCTGCTGCAATTCTGCCATCATAGTTGGCTTTAGATCATTTCATGAGGGATCTCAAGCTGTTTTTGAGGCTAAAAAGGGAGTTTTCCTAGGCTTGAGACTCCACCTTTTTATGCAACAGTCTCTTCCTTCTGTTGTACAGGTTATTAATGGCAGGGGACCACCGGATTAGCCTTCAGTGTTTGGAGGAGAGCTTCATGGTTCTGTTGGGTATGGTTAGTTCCATGCATTTATGTACATGCCTGTACAGTGCATTTGTATATGATTCAGCAGTCATGCAGCTATTTTCCATTGGCATGGGTGCTGTGAAGTTATCCACCTCTGTTGTTAGGAGTCCAAAGTCAGAGCTGGAGAATATTTTCAAGGTGGTTACCTTTGTGGGGGTGTGTGGGTGAGATGTGGATTTCCATGGTGATTACTTTATGGTTGGATCTGACCAGGTAAGGATTGACTACTGTTGTCAAGCAATGGTACCATATGTTAGTAATCAACACAGGTCAAGGATGTTGCTTCCTCTACTGGGGTTCAGAATAATCTGGTCCAGGGCATTAGAACCGAAAAACCCCAGAAAGTGTTGGGCCAGTGTATTGGTGTTTGAGTACTTTTCCCAGATGATAGAAGGGTAGTTGAAGTCTCCTACTTTGAGAGTATTGTGTTGGTCCTTGACAGATTCCAGGGTGATGAGGAATGTGGATTGAGAGTCTAGGGACATGGATGGGGACCTATAGCAGGCTATGACCTGGATTGCACTATTACCCAATATCAGTTGTACCTGAAGTATCACAGATGCATTATGCTGGGGTTCTAGTCTGGAGATGTGTATATCTTTTATGAATATGGAGACACTACCACCTTTGGAGCTGTGGTCCATGTTTTGGGGCTAACATGTGTGGAATGAGTTATAGCCTGGTAGTGCAGGGGTGCTGTCTGCTGCTGTAAACCAGGTCTCCATTATAGCACAAATATCAATGTTCTCCATTTTGGGGAGTGCTTCGAGTGACTGCATCTTGAGATTTAGATGTCTAGTGTTGAGCAGCATGACCCTCAGATTGCAATTATTTATAGCTGTCACAGTGGCAAGGATTTGGAATACCACCTGAAAAGGCACTATAGGTATGGTAAGAGACTTAGCCAGTACCTGGAAACCCAGGGGTGACAGATGCAGGCCATCTCTGGCAAGGTATTGCAGTCTGTCAATCATGTCATCCCAAGGTAGATACTGGATCCCCCCAGAATGACATCAGACATTTTAGCCAATTGTCGAAGTCAATCATTATGTTATTTGTACTGCGGTATCATTCTGTGTGACAGTAGTATACTGCTCAGGGCTACTGTCATACTTGCCTTGCCCACATAATCTGAGAGCTCTACCATGTCTCTTTTCATGTAGTCCAGGGACTTCCATCTCAGGTCATTCATACCCGCATGGACAATGACAGGGTGATACTTGTAACTGTTGTGGAGTGACCTGACTGGGTGTGTTATGTGTTGGATTCTGGCACCTGATAAGACAGCTGACTGTTACCTTCGCCATCTTCAACCTAGTGAGTGGGACATATGTGTGCCTCACTATTGAGTCACCTATGATTATTGTATTGGGCAAGGTGGTTAGCCTTAGGGGCTTAGGTTGAAAGGCACACTGTGTAGGTGTGATATGTGTCCTGTGGTTTGTGCTGTGTTGTGGTGGTTGAGTGGGTGTCTGTCTTGGTAATCTCTGCTGTTTGGGTAAATGTCTATTGAGTGCTTCTGTAAGGTGGGTGTGTGTTTTTTGTTTGTATGTCAGAGCTGTGATAGTGGGTGTTCTGGAGGGGTATGCATTCCATGTGGTGTGGTGCAGGTGTTGACTCTTCTACTCTTGACTAGCTAGTCCAGTCTTCACTGGAGAGTGCATATCTTCCAATTTGGTAATATAGAGGTATCTCTCACAAGTCTAAGTGTTGGAAGTTTAGAGGAGAGGTTTGTCTGTGTACTCAAGGCAGTTGCAACAATGCCTCATAATGCCTTATTGCACCAGGTTAATGGGTAAAAGCACAGAAAACTGCACTTTAATAATGTCAGGAGGGATGGTCATAACTACTAAGTACTGGAGCTAATTCTGCATAACACTATAGTACAAATAACTAGATAGGCAGAGGTTCTACTCTTAGATTTGTCATGTGTGTGAGTGTTTATGTTTCTAGGAAGAAGTATTTTGATAAGTTTCCCACCCACTGCCCTACTTTATCAGTCATCCTGATGTCATTCCCTTTATCAGCACCTTAGGCCAGTTCACAGCCGAGTAAGCTCTATAGCACGTGTGATAACTGTGTAGCAGGAATTGGGGGAGGGGAGAGGCTTTGACGCACTTTGACAATGTTACTTTGCCTTTTAATACATCTGTATTTGAATGTGACACTGCTTTTTTATTCAGTAATTATTTTGGCAATGTGAACACTTCAATAAATGTTGCTGGGTCTGGTATTAATGAAAATGTTTTGAATGGACCTGCTTTGAGATGTAAAACTGGCACTATTTATAATTTAAGTGATTTCACTTTAACAGTTAAGCATACTAGAGTTTTAGGAAAAGGCTTCAACTTTGTGTCTGTATTTAGAACAGACATTGCAATATTTAGAATGGACATTGCAAAATTACTTGCTCATTTAAGACTTTTCACACGTCAGTTAAACTTGAGGTTATATTTTTTTCTCAGAAAAAGCAAGGTCCAATTAGTGAACCATTTACATTAAAATGCAGAAGTATTTTTTTTACCTCCCAGCAACTTGATGGTATGTTTGTTTGAACTGCTTGTCAAGAATGACTTATGGGAAATTGTGAAGAACAGTAGATTTAGATGCAACAATCTCACTAAAGAAGAGAGTTTGGCATTGAAAGAATTATCAGCTAACATGAATTACAGAGTGATTAAAGCAGACAAGGGGGGGTGACATCGTGATTATGAAGTAGATTGATTATGTATGCAAAATGTATCTTTTGCTGAACAATCAAAGAAAATTATGAAAGGATATCTTTAAATGAGATACATAAGGTATATTCTAAAATTGACATTATGTTATTTGATGCCCTCATACAAGATGCACTTACCCTTGATGAATATGATTTTTTGAAAGTAGATGTACCTAGGATTCCGATTATATTCGGAATACCTAAGATACATAAGAATATCAGTGACCCTCAATTCAGGTCTATTGTTGCAGCACACAACTCCAAAACTGAACCACTAGCAGCTTTTATTGATCATTTTTGTAAAACTGTGATGGGTAGTTTAAATATGTTTTGCATGATTCTTGGCACTGCCTGGAATTGTTAAGAGAGATTAATATAGAAAAAGATGATTGGTTTGTGGCTATTGATGTAGTGAGCTTATTCACAGTGATCTCCCACAACATTGGTTTGGAATATTTTATGGAGTGCGTGACAAACAGTGAGATAATTAACCATAGATCAACTTACAGACAGAATTGTTAGAGATAGTGCTTAAAAATAACTTTTTTATGTTTGACGGGGAATACTTCCACCAGAAGACAGTTGTGGCGATGGGGGCAAAATGCGACCCAGTGTTTGCAAATTTATTTTTGGACCAAATGGGAAAGGAATAATGTTTTTTCATCACCCTTCATGTCCAAAATCAAAGTGTACTATAGATTTTTGGCCGACATACTTGTGGTTTGGAAAGGTACACAAGAAGAAATTGTGAAATTCCTAGACTATATGAACAGAGTGTCTAGGTATTTGAAATTTACTTATAGGGTTCATGGCCATAAAGTAGATATTTTGATATTCTATTAACAAAAGGTAACAACTCATGAGAATTAATTTAAATATATTTAGAAAGGAAACGTATAGCAACACACTTTTACATTGTGATAGTTGTCACCTGGAACACAAATATAAGAGCATAGTGAAAGGTCAGATGGTTCGACTATCCAGATTGGTGAGTTGTGATTTAGATTTTGGCACGGAACTTTACAAACTTATAGGAATGTTTAAGGAAAGAGGATACCCTATTAAGCTCTTGCTTGACACTCGAAAAGAGGTAATTAGAGATTGGACCACTAAATTTAGACATATTCTGAAGGTTAGTTTGGATAACTGTGGGGATGATTGTGTTGGTAGGATGAATTTGGATACCAACTTGCATGATACAAACAACTTTGATGCTATGGTTGTTCCATACAATCATGATGCCCCTAATCTTAGACACAGTATCAGGAGAGCTTGGAAAGGTGTATTTGATGCTGACTTTCAGAATACACTTGGTCTCAAGCCCAAAGTATTTTATGGCAGGGGCATGAATATCAAAGAGATTTTAGAAAAGGGCACTAGTATGACTAGGAATGTGTTAGTATCCAAGATGCACAAGTGTGGAAGCTGTTCAACATGCAGGTTCATCAATGATGGACCATATGTTTAGATGGATTCTTATGATAAGACTTTGAGGTGTCCAGGGCACTGCAACTGTAACATCAAATTAGTGGTATTTCTGGCTACATGCATCTCATGCCCCACATTTTATGTGGAAAAGATGGTTAGGAGGTTGCATGTGAGACTTATGGAGCACAATAGACATTATAAATGCAAAAACAACTAGTGCTTTATATACACATAGTCTTGTTTGCGCTAATTACAAAAAGTTTATTTTCTTTGTAATAGATAGAGTATACACCAATCCCTGTGGATGTGACCAGTACTTGTGTCTGTAGGTGAGGGAAATGGAATGGCAACTAAGGCTAAATGCCAAGGTTAAACCAGGCATTAATGAGTCCATTTCCATGGCTGGTGTATTAAAAATGAGGGCCCAATGTGTATAAGTGTGTATATGTGTGTTTTGGCATGCTTAAAGCATTTGTAAAATATTTGAAAGACATCAAAAAATAATTTTTGAAATGGATATATGATACATGCTATGTATTTCAACATCAGCTACAAAAATGCAATTTTATTCACAAGTTTCTCAGCAGTAAGAATTGTGGTGTTAGGGTGTTATGTTTGTGTACAAAAATAGTAGCTAATTTTACTTGATTCAAAGTATTTTGTGTGTATTTTAACAGTTAGCAGTTTTATATAAAAAAAAATTCTATATTAAGGATTTAAATGCTCAAGTCCTTTTTAAATGTAAAACTTGCAAGATATGATGTCAATATTTGGTTTCTTATTTAAATGCATTTTGAATTACACCAATATGACTCGGATGATGCCTGGCTGTTAGCAGGTGAAAGAGCTCAGTCTGAGGTGCTTTGTGCATGTTGATTTTTTTTTATGTGTTATTAAAGGATCATTTTGTCGAGGTACACATTGGTTTGGATTTCTTATTTCACCCTACCTTACTAAGCCTGGTGATGTCTTTCCCCTTAAAAGTACCTTGGGACTAAGTGACATCATATTATGTCCGTGGCATGTCTGATAACTGCCTAACACTATAATAGAAATAACTAGATAGGTAGGGGTTCTAATCTCAATACTGGTAACTGTTCGTGTTTGTGTGAGAATCATATACTGTGTGGGTTATACTATTTTGAGTTGTGTACCACCCTGTACACTTCCCATCACCCTAATTTACTAGGCCTGTTGATGTCATTCACCTTAGGAGTACCTTGGGAGTAGGTGAAATCATATAAGCTCTGTGGCACATCTGATTACTGCATAACACTATAGTAGATATAACTAGACAGATAAGGGGTTCGAATCCCAATATTGGCAACTGTGTGTGTTTGTTTTTGGGTAAAGATCTTGTTCTAGTTGGCTGATAAAATTTTGATGTGTGTACCATCCATGCCTGTTTACTACTTCCCGATGG
>NC_056739.1:54214065-54301565 GCF_019279795.1 Protopterus annectens | reverse complement strand
CCTGAAACTCCCTCAGTGTTGCTGTATGTCTCCTGGCAGCCTCCCTGACCAGGTTTGGACATGTCTTTTCATCAGTTTTGGAGAGATGTCAGGTTCTTTTAAATAGCACTTTTGTCCCATATTCAATTCACCTTTTGATAACTGTCTCCACTGTGTTTCATGGTATATGCAATGCTGTGCTATTGTTGTTGTACCCTACTCCTGACTGATACCTTTCAAATATGAGATCCCTTTGCTGCTTTGTAATCTGTCTGCAAGCCATGGTTGTTGCTGTTGCAGGCAACTGAGCAAATGTCATGAATATCCTACTTGGACAGCAGACTGTTATTTGGTGTTACTCAGAGTGCCTTTACTTAATGGCAGGTGTGTACCCAAGCAGACTGAATGCTGTTAGTAAATCACAAGCTGCTGCAACAACATATTATTTGAAGGGTGTGCACACATATGCATCCGGCTTATTGTAAGGTTTGCATACTCAATATTTGGTGCCCAACAGATTGGTTGGTTTTACAAGTGAATTACTGTTGTCTCAATTTGTAGATATCACAAACACCTGACATCTTAACAGTTGTGTGTACACTGTTTATATCCATTGTATAAGAGTAATGTTTCACACATGTCCCTACCTTAGGCTGTTTGTCCCCCCATTTTGTTGGTCTCTGTCCAGAAGTCTTGCGCTGACAGGCTGTGAGGTATGCTACTGGAATGTTACATTGTCTTCAGATAGACCCCTGTGGTGACCACTGTGATGCAATGCAGTTAACCCCACCACAAGTGAACATGCACATACAGCAATATGGTTATGAATGACAATTGTGTGCAGTATGTCCAGGTTTATTGCTCATATTTCTGATCTGTTTCACAGAGTCATTATTTTCATATTCCTGGTAAATCACTGTGATTGTCTGCGCATTTCTGACAGTACGTGATGACATATATTTCAGTTTCAGAACTCACATCCTTCAGAACATGAATGCTGAAACAAACCCTGTTACTCTGGCAACATTCTACATTTATACTCTGGCAACATTCTACATTTATTTCCTTACATAATCTGGCTATATACCCAGCTGAGTTACTCTGCTAGGTTATAGTAGGGACTGTGTATATTCACTCCTCCTCCTCAAGCGAGGTTTTAAAATCCCGCAGAAACCCGCCATTTTCAAACTGAGGTGGAAACTGGATCCTACAGGTAACTTCCCTACCTACCTTAATACATCATTCTGAGCGCATTAAATCTAGTTTTTTCTATTCTATGTGCATATTTTGATCGCTATGTAGCTATAAGGCTAAAATCAAATTCTAGCAACAGTGTTGAGTAAGCTGAATCAATTTCCATTTAGAATAGCGACTGTACTGAAAGCTTATTTTGATCGCTACATTTACTGTTCGCATTTGGATTGCTAGCGACTGATATGTTTGAACTTGCAGAGTCACTAATATCTTGTATTTTGTATTACTAGCGACTATATGTATTTGCTCAGGAATTAACGGCTAATGTGTTAGGGTTTGAACTACTAGCATAGTAATCTTGAACTGGAAGCAGCTTTTAATTGTCTAGCAACTGAATTTCAAGATATTACAACTATTTGAACAAGAAGTTGAATCATTAGCAACTGTAATGTTTTGACTAGTAACTGACTCCATTGTCGAGTGTTGAAATGCTAGCGACTGCATTTACTCGCTCAAGAAGCATCCGCTAAATGTGTTAGCGATTGAATCATTAAGCGACTGTAATTTTGAACTAGAAGCAGTCTCTACAAATCTCAGACAGTGCTTATTTTTATTGTGTTACAAAATACCTGCTCCTAAGTCCTGGTGACAATGACTATTTCCTATTATTTCTCTGCTCTCTAATGCACCTTCTGGCTCCCTCCATTTTTTCATAGGTGGCTTCCTCGTGAACCAGCCCCATAGTACATTGAATAAAAGGAATTAGCCCTCCAGCCGAAACCAGTGGAAGAAGCTGCCCTTTAATACTTAAAATAAGGTGGTAAAATAGTGATATTTGCCCAGGCTGGAAGCTGCTGTGAAGGATCCACGACTGCCTTTGTTTCAGGGAATCAATTAGCTTCTACCTAATATTACTTCTCTAAGCAGTTCTTCTCTTGGAGTTTTATAACTCTACAAAACGAAATTAACTTGCAATTTGGTAGAACTCATAGAAAATTGGACTCAAACAAAAAAGAAAACAAAAAATTAAATAAATTTCCTTACATAATCTGGCTATATACCCAGCTGAGTTACTCCGCTAGGTTATAGTAGGGACTGTGTAGCCCTGCTCCGTTAACGCTCAGGCTCACTTCGCTCCCTCCCTGCCCCCATATCCCACCCCCCACTACCTCTACATTTATAACCATAAAACCACACCCACCAGGTTTAGCTCCAATCATATTTGCCTTCTACTTAATTACACTCTTTATCACAGGTGACCCCTCTTACCCTATGAATATCCATCCCTGACTCATTTGTCACACCCTCATTGCCTAGTCTTCCACTTACTATCCACACCTGACTCATCTTTCACTCCCTCAGAGCCTTAGCTCTCTATTCGCTCATCACTACCTGCAAGTGCATCCTTGTAAACCGTCTACTACAATTCTCTAGAGATGTGGTACTGCATACTAGCACCAATCCTAATAACCTCCTATCTTACAACTCTGTATGAAACCCAAACTCTCTCAGGGATCACAGTTCCCAGGGCCGGGTCCAACACCCCTGAACTTACTCTTCTAAACTTTTATCATATTCAGGGTACTTGGACTGATACAACTTATTGCACTATACTTCCATACCCCTATACTTCAAATAATATTAACCTTAAACAAAAGCACTCCTACATAATAGTGAATAAATTCCTGAAACTCATCTCCAAACTAAGACAAAACTTACTAAGACATGGGGACATACACCCTAACCCTGGTCCTGCCAATATTCTCCAAAACTCATCCCTTTCCAAGGACCACTTAGCCTATCCCTTAATGGCTCGCCCTACAAATTCCCTTTTCACCTGCCATCTGAACATTAGAAGTATTAACAATAAGGTACATGAACTTCATGCAGTCATGGCTGACCTCTCCCCTGATATCTTGTGCCTAACTGAAACCTGGCTAAAACCGACCACATTGGACAACGAAATACTTATCCCTGGGTATAACATACATAGGAGAGACCGAATCTCTAGAAAAGGAGGTGGGGTAGCCATTCTCTATAAATCTGATCTAATTGTCTCTATCGATGTCACTCAACCACCTCAGATTAACAATGCGGAGATCCTTATTTCCAGGCTACAAATCAACATAACTAAATGTATCTATATAATCTGTGTGTATATTCCCCCAGGTAAGAATATAGATACTCTTGAAGCTACCCTGCACTGGCTATCGAGTCACTTCCCTCAAGAAACCATAGTTCTTGGGGACTTTAATATAGACTGGACTTCCTGCTCCTCTCAAGCCCCTTCCACTCAAATAAACCTATACTCCTTCACTCAAATGATTAACTCTCCTACCAGGATAGACAAATCTAACCAAAAAGAGAGTATACTGGATTGGATGCTTATTAATAGTGATCCCAACCAATATACTTCTGGCACCCTCCCAGATAGCCTTAGTGATCACCATCTCACTTACATAATTAAGCACAAAATTACTATCCCAAAGAACTCCACACTAAGATCTGTCAGAAATAAAAAAAAATTCGACCCCACCAAATTTCAACTAGAACTAAATTCATGTAACTGGACAATACTCAAATATCTACCATTAGTTGAAGCAGTTCAGTATTTCAACACAAAATTCCTAGAGATTCTTAACTATCATGCCCCCATTCGTTCAAAAATAACTAAGCCAGGGGATGTCCCCTGGCTCTCTAAAGAAACCAGGCAGAAAATGCATCTCAGAAATAAGGCATGGTCTATTTGGTGTACCACTAAAATTCCTCTTGATCTTACTACCTATAGACAACTTAGGAATGAAACTAAAAGACTAATTATACTTGATAAAAGGCATTACTATTGGAAACTGCAAACTGAACATCAAAACTGTCCACAAAAATTCTGGGCCGGGTTAAATAATCTTCTTCACCCTGGTCGCTCTACCACCCCTGTCCCTGCCACACTCATAGACAAACCATCAAACTTTGTCTCTAATAGCTTTAATTGCTTCTTCACGGAGACAATTCAAACCCTCTCCAATCAACTGCCACGTAACTCTCATATCCCTGTTACTCCCACCAATAAAAATACTCCCCCATTTACCTTTCAGCCTGTAGCAACTTCATTCATTTGTAAATTAATCAAAAAACTTAAACCCACCACTCTGTCAGCTGATCAACTTCCAGCTGAATATCTACAAAAGCAGCTGAAGCGATCTTCCCAGTGTCAATACTCATTAATCGCACCCTTACAGAGGCCAAAATCCCTGACATCTGGAAGGTATCCTATGTAATTCCTCTCCATAAAGGAGGCACTTCCACAGACCTCTCCAATTACAGGCCCATCTCTATACTCTCCCCCCATATCTAAAATAATGGAAAAATGCATGCAAAAACAGGTTATGGAACACCTACTTGCCAATCACCTACTGGCCGACACTCAGCATGGTTTCAGACCTCTCCATAGTACCACCTCTGCCCTTCTTGCCTTCTCCAATACCATCAACACCCATCGCAATAACAATATTATCTCCTCAGCAGTATTCTTGGATCTATCCAAAGCCTTTGATATGGTGGACCACAAACTACTAATTGATACTCTACACTCATTTGGTCTAGATACTACTTCTATTCAATGGTTTAGTTCCTATCTAAATGGTAGAAAACAAGCAGTACAATGGCAGAATAAACTATCTAACTTACTTCCCAACACTCTGGGAGTCCCTCAAGGATGAATTTTAGGACCACTACTTTTCTCGATATTCATTAATGATCTAAGCACAGTTGTATCAAATGCCAGTTGCATTCAATACGCTGATGATTCTACACTGATTTGCACTGGTACTACCCCTATAGAGCTACAAATTATGACCCAAACCACTTTCAGTAAAATAGAAAACTGGCTCTCTAGTCGTCGCCTGATACTTAATCCAAAAAAAACTAAAATGTTGCTGTTTTCACCGACACAAAGGTCAAGCCCCTTTAAATTCTGATCCAAGCAAAGGACGGGACTATTATCTCTCCGGATCCCTCGACAAAATTATTAGGGGTAACCATAGACAATAACCTAAAATTCGACACTCATGTAAACTTAATGATTAAATCCATCAATAAAAAACTAGGCTCGCTATATAGAATAAATAGATTCCTGACCCCCCAAGCTAAATCTGCCATTGCCCAAACCCATCTTCTCTCCACACTCTTGTACTCATCCCCCTTACTACAGAATATTAATAAAACAGTCATGAACAAACTTACCATTTGCTATAATCATATCGCTAGGTTTGTTACCGGATTACCATACAGAACCCATCACTGCACCAATTTAACCCAGCTTAACTGGCTTGAGTTACCAAAACATATTTCGTATAACCTTCTAGTCCTTGCCCACAAAATAATTTATAACCCTGACTACCCTCCCTCACTCAAAAAACTTATCTCCCTTTGCAATAACCCTCGAACTTTGAGGTCATCCTGCCGCCTCCTCATCCAAACTTGTAAAACTAGTAACACGGCCGGAGATTCTCTTCTAACCAACTCAGTAGGGAGAATTTGGAACAAACTTCCCCCTGATATTACCTCACTCTCCTCCTTAAGTCTATTTAAGACCAAACTAAAACTACATCTATGATCAACACGTACCTGCCACTGCCTTAATCCGGGCTAGCTATCTCTCTCTACTTACATTGTTTCCCAGACTTGGGGCTTCAAATATATCTACTGAATCATAGAATGTATATATTATAATTACTAACCTTACTCTGATTTGACTTTTGAAAACTAAACCTTACCTGTATTACTTAACCAATATTTGTTTTTTCTGTGACTTGATGTATTGTTTTGTATGGAGCTTTTCTCCCCGGGCCTCCGCTGAAAATGGACATGTATCCAGTCGGATCCTCCCGGTTAACAAATGTAAAATAAATAAAATAAAATAAGAGCAGTATATTTAAAATATGTCCCTAGTGTGGGCCCATTGTCCCCTATTTGGACAGTCTTTGGCCAGATTTCTTGCACTAAAAGGTTGAGAGTTATGGGTGCGAGGTATGACTCCACTACATGGTATGAGCATATACATATACATATATATATATATATATATATATATATATATATATATATATATATATATATATACATACATATATATATATATATATATATATATATATATATATATATATTTACTTTAAATATATTTTTTTATTTTTATTTTATTTTATCATTTTGTTGACCGGGAAAGTCTGATTAGGTTCCACAGAGCCTGTTTTCAGCGGAGGCCCGGGGAGAAATGCTCCAGAAGCATGTCTTTGGAATGTGGGAGGAAACCGGAGTACCTGGAGGAAACCCATGCGAACACAGGGAGAACATGCAAACTCCACACAGAAGGCACCCCAGCCGAGAATCGAACCGGAGAACCTCTTGCTGTGAGGTGACAATGTTAACCACTGCACCACTGTGCATATATATATATATATATATATATATATATATATATATATATATATATATTATATATATATATATATTATATGTATATCTCTATTTATATTATGTATTTATGTTTTTATATATATATATATATATATATATATATATATGCATCTCTACACATATATACATGTGTACATGTATAAAAACAAAACTTGACTGATTCTATGGAATCTTTTCCCTACTGTTGAATGACTCTACTGCATGATAAGTTTGAAAAAGCTTCATCAATCCTTACAACTCAAATGGTGTAGTGATACATTGCTCTGTCTATGGTGTACAGGTCCCTGGGTTTGAGATTTTGCAGGGCTGATTATTTTGATGCTAGGCAGAACAGTGGCTGATGGAAACAGAGTTAATAAAGCAGTTTTAAGCAGTTGTAAGTGGGTTTGCACGACACTAAGCAATGCCAACATATGGTTAACCATACAGATGCTTAATCTGTGTTAGCTTCACTTAGCGACGTTTACCAGTGCGCAAATCTGCTTAGCTGAGCTACCTGCTGCGTAGCATTCACGTTTGAGCAATGCTTAAACCTGTTAAACATAACTGAGCATTGCTAACCATTGCTCACATTTCATTATTGTAAAATATCTTTTATATATATTTCTATATTTATTATATTATAATAATACTATTATAACATTATTATAATGTATTATATTATATATATATATATATATATATATATATATATATATTTTTTTTTTATATATATTTCTTATAAAATATAAAATGTTCTTCCATTACAGTAGCAAGGGGTGTAACTATACTATATGGGACACATGTATACATGGGTGGTTTCACATGTTATATGCACTCACACTTCCATTTTACACCAACTACACTACCCTGGATGACAAAAATAACTTACCATATATTTTAATATGAAAATAGTATTTTTAAGACTGTTTTCCCATGTAAAATTGGATTGCCTGCGTAGTACTCAAATTGTGTACGCCTGCATGCAAAGCTGGGACTCTGATTACTATATACCTTGGTTTGGGGATTTGAGCTGTATATTTTTATTTATCTCCTATTGCATATTAATATTATATTATTATATTAAATGGAGAGTATTGAGGTTTTCGGACATATCATTGAGGACTGCTGTCATGACATAATAGCATACATTTCAGTTTCAGATGTGCATCCTTCAGAACATTCATGCTAATGCATAACATATTTTATTTTAGACTTTAATGTTATGGTGTCTAAATGTTTTTTTCACAGTTTTAGTCCTAATACCCAGCATTCAGTAGGTGCTTGCAAAAGTGTACATCTTTTTACCTAGTTTTAGTATGACTAAAGCAAACATACCATCATTGCTTGAGTATGAGTCAACAATGTCTGGAATTCTCATTGATTTTCTGTGTAAAATTAGGGCACCTCTTCTTTTGTGGTTGTAGTTGTAGTTTGAACTTACCAAAATCTTATAATCCTTAAAGATTAATTTGTTTAGATCTTCTGTTACTAAGTGGGATTCCCAAAATAATGCAAAATCTGCTTTATGTAGCATTAAATATTTGTTGACACTATTCCTTTTCATGGGGTTGTTCAATTCATTGACTTTAATAGATATAATGTTAAATATTATTATTTGATAGAGGCTGCTATTATAAGCAAAACTGAAAAGTGATTTCCTAGATTCATTATGACAAATACATTTTTAAACTGTTATGAACAATTTAAAAACTTTAACATCCACATCCCACCCCCACCCCCCAGTAAGGAAACCTCCACAAAAAACTTCTCCAAAGCCAACTTCATGCTACTCAAGTCAGAAGTGACAAACTTCATGACACCGATGCAGACGGGAGCTGAAAGTTCAACTGCTGAATCCTACACTAAGGCACTGTACGAGCACATCCACTCATGCATAAATCGTGCCATCCCAAATAGAGCCAAGATGCTCTCACCCAAAAAAAAAGAAGCCAATCTGGTGGTCCCCTGCCATAAACAAACTTTACAACAAAAGGAAGAAACTGTTGCAGAAAAGAGGAAAATCCCAGGATGCAAAAAACTTCCTTACCAGCCTCCGTAAGAAACTGAGATCCCTCATAAAATCCTCCAAAGCTAGTTACGAAAACAAAATTGCCAAAGATTCCAAAGACAACAACAAGGCATTCTATAACTATGTCAAGAATCTAAATGGCAATGCTCCGATCTGCTCTGAGCTAAAACAGAATGGCATTAAATATACTGATCCCAAGGATATTGCCAATATCCTGGCAGATCAATTCAGTGCCAACTTCACGCCCCTCTCACCCCCTAAATGGCCCATCTCAATACCGGAAGATTGCCAAATTCCGGTAATAACGGCCACACAGGTAAAAAAACACACTCTCCAAAGCTAAGAATACAGCATCCATGAGACCAGATGACATCCCGGGCTGTGTACTACATGAACTACAATATGAATTGGCACCTCACCTAAGTGTCATGTTTAATCATACCCTCACCTCAGGTTTCCTGCCCACTGAGTGGTGCACAGCTACAGTTATCCCACTCCACAAGGGGGGATCCACCTTGGATCCCGGAAACTACCGTCCCATCAGTCTGACAAGCCTTATCTGCAAGGTCATGGAGCGTATTATCTTGGAACTTATAAACAAAGACATTGGCAACCTTCAAACACTGGACCCCACCCAGTTTGGGTTTGTGAAGGGCTGATCTTGTCTCCGGAACTTGATTGACTTCTTTGAATCAGTCTCCAGAGCCATGGACAAGGGTAAGGTGATCCACACAGCCTATCTAGACCTTGCCAAGGCCTTTGACACAATCCCCCACTCTGGAATCATAGATAAACTTACTAAGCTGGGCATTAATCCCTACATCACCCAATGGGTTGCTAAGTGGCTTACTGATAGAACCCACACTGTAAAAGTAGCCGACTCCAAATCCAGCTCCAGACAAGTGACAAGTGGAGTACCTCAGGGTTCAGTCCTGGGACCGCTCTTGTTTGGCATCTACTTCTCTGAAGTACAGGCCAACACTAAGGGACTCTGGATAACAAAGTTTGCAGATGACTGCAAACTGGGAGCCATTATTAAATCCCCAAATGATGTGGATACTCTACAAAAGGGCCTTTCAGAAACAGATGCTTGGTGCCAGAGCCATGGACTCAAGCTAAATGCCAAGAAATGTATAGTTATCCCCTTTGGGAAAAAACATGTATCCGTGAATTACCATATAGGTGGCAGTACACTAAACACTGAAAGTTTGATAAGAGACTTAGGGACACAGGTGGACAGTGGTCTCACCTTCGATAACCACATTGCCACAACAGTCAGGAAATCCTTCTATGTGGCACACCTCATCACTAAGGGCTTTTCATCCAGAAAAAAGGAGGTCATTGTCCCACTGTACTCATCCCTCATTAGACCCATTATAGAATACAATGCCCCATTTGGTATGTACCTCTCAAGACATCTGCAGCAACTGGAAAGGCCACAGAAATACCTCATTAAAGAATCACAGGCCTAAAGCAGATGCCCTATGCTGACCGCCTTAAAAAACACCAGCTATACTCTGTCACATATCATCTACTCAGAGGCAATCTTTGCTTAAGATACAAGGCCATGTCAAACCCAGAGCTGTTGGACATGCTACACTTAAAGAAATCACAATCCCTCAGAGTCACACGCTCCAGGGATCTAAACCTTGTCATCACAATAAGCAAAACATGCTGGAGGGATAGGTTCCTGACCCAGAGACTCCCCAGACTCTGGAATAGATTGCCCATATATGTCAAGCAGAGTGCCTCTTTGGTCCTCTTCAAAAGGAACCTTGATGATTGGATGGGAGAAAGGAAATTCACCACGGGGATCACGTCAGTCTCCCTGCTAGACAGGGGTCCAGGGAAGTAAATAGTGTGGGAAGAAATAGCCAGGTAATTGTTATGGCTAGGCTTGTATAGGCCCTAGGGCTGATAGCCTAGTACCAACCTATGAACCTATGAAAATAAAACTGTATATTATAATAACATTTTGTATGGGTAAACTATATCCAGGCTTACTATATCTCTCATAGAAACCATAAACTAACCCTCTCATGATATCTAGTGGGAATTCCTAGTTACTTCAGGTTAATAGCAAGCAAAAGGGAAACACATTAAAACATACAAAAGGTGAAATTCAGTTTAATATATTATGTGTGCATGAACTAAGAACATGAAGCTGTATACAATTTCTTAAAATTATTTTTATCTAAACATACTAAGATAAATTGATTAATCCTAATACTTATTTGTTGCTATGAGTGAATACAGGACTGTCATGTCATTAAACCAGACAGGAAAAAAAAGATGCATTTAAAACTGTCACTGTCAGAAACATAGGTTCATAGGTTCATAGGTAGGTACTAGGCTATCGGCCCTGGGGACTATACAAGCCCAGCCAAAAAGGTACCCTGGCTTTTTCCACCCAAGAAAATTATTTTCCTCTGCCACTGTCGAGCAGAGCCACAGAGGTGATCCCTTGGGTGAATTTCCTATTGCCCATCCAATCATGAAGATTCTTCTTGAAGAGTGCTAATGAGGAACTTTGTTTGCTATAGATAGGTAGTTTATTCTAGAGTATGGGAAGTCTCTGGGACAGGGCCTGTCCCTTTGGCATGTTCTGTTTATTGTGGTGACAAGGTTTAGGTCCCTAGAGCATGTAGCTTGGAGGGATTGGGATTTCTTTACGTGGAGCATGTCCAACAGCTCTGGGTTTGACATAGCTTTGCATGTTAGGCAGAGAGCACCTCTGAGCAGGTGATATGTGATGGAGTAAAGCTGGAGTTTTTTGAGACGGTCTGCGTATGGCATCTGTTTGTGGCCAGTAATCCTCTTTGTGAGGTATTCCTGCGGCCTTTCCAGTTGTTGTAGATGTCTTGTAAGGTACATACCAAAAGGGGTGTTGTACTCTATAATGGGTTTAATGATTGATGAGTAGAGGGGAACAATGACCTCTTTTTTTTCTGGATGAGAAACCTTTTGTGATGAGATGTGCCATGTAGAAAGATTTCCGGACTACTGTGGTAATGTGATTATCAAAGGAGAGACTACTGTTCACCTGTGTCCCAAGGTCTCTTATCACACTTTCGGTGTTAAGTATACTACCACCTATGTTGTAGTTCATGAGTACAGAGTTTTTATCAAAGGGGATGACAATGCACTTTTTGGCATTGAGCTTGAGGTCATGGCTTTTACACCAGGCAGCTGTCTCAGTGAGGCTCTTTCGTAGGATGTACACATCGTTAGGAGTTTCAATTATGGCTCCTAGTTTGCACTCATCTGCAACTTCATTAGCCAAAGACCTTCTGTGTTAGCCTGTACTTCAGAGAAGTAGATACCAAACAGGAGAGGACACAGGACTGAACCCTGTGGTACTCCACTTGTCACTGGTCTGAAGTCAGATTTGGAGTCTGCTACTTTCACGGTGTGGGT
Source organism: Protopterus annectens (assembly GCF_019279795.1). NCBI lineage: Eukaryota > Metazoa > Chordata > Ceratodontiformes > Protopteridae > Protopterus > Protopterus annectens. The sequence continues at coordinate 54,289,489 of NC_056739.1, read as the reverse complement.
TCTGTCAGTGAGCCAGTTGGCAATCCATCTTGTGACATAGGGATCTATACCTAGCTTAGTGAGTTTATCTATAATTCCAGAGTGGGGGATGGTGTTGAAAGCCTTGGCAAGATCTAGATAGGCTGTGTGAACCACCTTACCCTTGTCTACGGCTTTGGAGACTGCTTCAAAGAAGTCTATCAGGTTTAGGAGACATGATCTGCCTTTTACAAACCCGAACTGGGTGAGGTCCAGAGTTTGGAGATTACCCAATGTCTTTGTTTATAAGTTCCATGATGATACGTTCCATGGCCTTGTAGACCAGGCTCGTCAGGCTAATGGGGCGGTAGTTCCTGGGGTCTGTGGTGGCTCCCCCCTTGTGGAGTGGGATAACCATCACTGTGCACCATTCAGCAGGCACAAAGCCTGAGGTGAGGCTATGATTGAGCATGGTACTTAGGTGGGTTGCCAGTTCGTTCTGTAGTTTGTATACAATGCAGCCTGGGATGTTGTCTGGTCCCATTGATGTTGTGTTCTTGGCTTTATCTATAATGGGTTTAATGATTGATGAGTAGAGGGGAACAATGACCTCTTTTTTTCTGGATGAGAAACCTTTTGTGATGAGATGTGCCACGTAGAAGGATTTCCGGACTACTGTGGTAATGTGATTATCAAAGGAGAGACTACTGTTCACCTGTGTCCCAAGGTCTCTTATCACACTTTCCGTGTTAAGTATACTACCACCTATGTTGTAGTTCATGAGTACAGAGTTTTTATCAAAGGGGATGACAATGCACTTTTTGGCATTGAGCTTGAGGTCATGGCTTTTACACCAGGCAGCTGTCTCAGTGAGGCTCTTTCGTAGGATGTACACATCGTTAGGTGTTTCGATTATGGCTCCTAGTTTGCACTCATCTGCAACTTCATTAGCCAAAGACCTTCTGTGTTAGCCTGTACTTCAGAGAAGTAGATACCAAACAGGAGAGGACACAGGACTGAACCCTGTGGTACTCCACTTGTCACTGGTCTGAAGTCAGATTTGGAGTCTGCTACTTTCACGGTGTGGGTTCTGTCAGTGAGCCAGTTGGCAATGCATCTTGTGACATAGGGATTTATACCTAGCTTAGTGAGTTTATCTATAATTCCAGAGTGGGGGATGGTGTTGAAAGCCTTGGCAAGATCTAGATAGGCTGTGTGAACCACCTTACCCTTGTCTATGGCTTTGGTGACTGCTTCAAAGAAGTCTATCAGGTTTAGGAGACATGATCTGCCTTTTATAAACCCGAACTGGGTGAGGTCCAGAGTTTGGAGATTACCCAATGTCTTTGTTTATAAGTTCCATGATGATATGTTCCATGGCCTTGTAGACCAGGCTCGTCAGGCTAATGGGGCAGTAGTTCCTGCGGTCTGTGGTGGCTCCCCCCTTGTGGAGTGGGATAACCATTGCTGTGCACCATTCAGCAGGCACAAAGCCTGAGGTGAGGCTATGATTGAGCATGGTACTTAGGTGGGTTGCCAGTTCGTTCTGTAGTTTGTATACAATGCAGCCTGGGATGTTGTCTGGTCCCATTGATGTTGTGTTCTTGGCTTTGGAGAGTGTGGTTTTTACCTGTTCAGCCGTGATTACAGGAACTTTGCATTCTTCCGGTATAGAGATGGTCTCTTTAGGGGGTGAGAGGGAGGTAAAGTTAGCACTGAACCTATCTGCCAGGATGTTGGCAATATCAGTTGGGTCTGTATATTTAGTGCCATTGTGCTGTAACTCAGAGCAGATCTGAGTGTTGCCATTGAGATTCTTGACATAGCTATAAAATGCTTTCTGGTTGTCTTTCGAATCAGTGGCAATTTTGTTTTCATAACTAGCTTTGGAGGATTTAATCAGGGATCACAGCTTCTTACTGAGGCTGACCAGGGAGCTCCTCCACTCATGGGATTTTACTCTCTTTTGCGACAGTTTCTTCCTTCTGTTGTACAGTTTGTTTATGGCAGGGGACCACCAGATTGTTTTCCTTTTTTTGAAGGATAGCGTCTTGGTTCTGTTTGGGATAGCACAATCCATGCACTCATGTAAGTGCTTATAAAGTACAATTGTGTAGGATTCAGTAGTCGTAACTGTATTGTCCATCTGCATGGGTGTCATGAAGTTCACCAGTTCTGTCTTAAGAAGCATGAAATTGGCTTTGGAGAACTATTTTACCATGGTTTCCTTAATGGTGGATGGGGGCAGGATGTGGATATCTAGGGTAATTAGCTTATGGTCGGATCGGACCAATGAGACATTGACTTCAGGTGTGGAACACCGGTCACTCATGTTGGTAATGACTAGATCTAGGATAATATTGTCCCTGGTGGGGGTGTGGATAAGTTGATCCAGGGCATTGGAGTTTATGAATTCCAGAAAGGGTTGAGCGAAGGAGTTGATACATGAGTAGTTTTCCCAGTTAATGGTGGGGTAGTTGAAATTGCCCATTATTAGGTTGTTTGGTTGAACCCTAATATTTTCCAGTACATCAAGAAAAGAGGAGTGGGTATCCTGGGGCATGGCGGGTGATCTGTAGCAAGCTACAATTTGGATTGCAGTTTTAGCCAGAGTTAGTTGCACTTGGATAACCTCAGCTGCATTATGCTGAGCAACTAGCCTGGAGGTGTGGATATCCTTAATGAATATGGACACACCTCCGTCTTTGGTGTTCCGGTCCAGGTTACATGGCCGAAAAGTGTGGTATGAGTTATAGCCTGGTAGTGCAGGGGTGCTCTCTGAAGCCTTGAACCAGGTCACAGTCACTGCACAGATATCGATGTTCTCCATTTTAAGGAGTGCCTAGAGTGAGTGCATTCTAAGATTTGTACTTCTATCATTGAGTAGCATCACCCTCAGTTTTTGCTTGCCTGTTCCTGTTACAATGGTGAATTTGTCATTTGAACTTTGCCTAAAAAAGGCACTATAGAGGCGGCAAGAACCTTAGCCAGTATCCAGAATTCCAGGGGTGGCAGGTGCAGGCCATCTCTGGCAAAGCATCGTGGTTTGTCGACCATGTCTTCCCAGTCAGACAGATACTGGATCCCTTTAGAATGGCACCAGAAGCTTAGCCAATTGTTGAAGTCAATCATTTTGTCCTTGTACTGTGGCATCATGCTGGGTGATGGCAGAATGCTCCTCAGGGCTAAGGTCATACCTGCCTGGGCTACAAGATCGGAGAGCTCCTCCATGTCTCTTTTCATGTAGTCCAGGGAGGTACATCTCAGGTGGTTCACACCAACATGGACAACGACAGAGTCATATTTGTACTTGTTGTGGAGTGACCTGAGTGCGTGGGTTATGTGGCAGATCCTGGCACCCAACAGGCAGCTGACAGTAACCTTCGCCTTGTTTAGCCTGGTGAGTGGGACATCAGTGTGCCTGACTATAGAGTCACCTATGACTAGTGTGCTGGGTGTGTTGTTTTGGCTTACTGGCTGTGGTTGAGTGGCACACTGAGTCTGCGGGCTATGTGTCATTTAGGTTGTGTTGGGGTGGAGGTTGCTTGCATTTCTGCTTTGGTGGTCTCTGTTGCTTGAGCAGATTATTATTGAGAGCCTCTGCAAATGTTTTTGTGTTTCTATGTGTGGATTTTGGTGGTGTAGATTTAGTGAGACTATGTGATGAGTGTGGTGTGGTGCAAGTGTTTACCTTCTCCTCTTGACTGTCAAGTTCAGTCTTGAGTGGAGAGAGCTTTACCTCCAGTTTGGCTAGATAAGTGCATCTCTCACAGGTTGTAGTGTTGGGTGGTAGGAGGAGAGGATTGTCTGTGTACATGAGGCAATTTCTACATTGCCCCAAGATGCCCAGATTCATCAGATAGACAGGAGAGAACACTGGGAGCTGACCCTTGGCATGCCTGAATAAAAAAACTATTTTCCTCTAGATAAAAGAGGAAAGTGAGTACAAGAGCTGTTTTTCTCTAAGCAAGTGAGGAAAGTAAGTACCAAAACTGTTTTCCTCTAAGTAATGAGGGAGGTTGAGTGCTGTAGCAATTAGTAGGTGATTTAGTGCTTACAAGTTCTGAACAAGTGCTGATCACGAATAAGCAAATTCAAGTGCTAAAACTAAGAATCTGTATCTGGACTAAACTAGTTACAGGAAAGGGGGGAAACAAGTGCAAATGTGGGCTTTTAAATCAGAAAGTTGAGAGAGATGGAAAAACTGCCCAAATGGCCAATAACTACAATTTCTGGGCCAGAACCACTCCTTATGTGGTAGATAGGTTACCTAATGCTTACCACTCCCCCTGATAAGCTAGAAGGCTTCCCTCCAACACAGAAAGTTTGGGGGAGGGGGTTCAGAAGCTTACATACAGTCCTGGATACAGCAAATCTGAATCTGGACTACACTAGTTACTTTTTAGTCATTTTTAATGTAACAGAAAATTTCTTTCTTTTTTTTTTCAATAATAAATCTTTATTGTTTTATCATTTTTAATACAAATTTAAAACAAATACAAAATTAAAAATGAATGCCAACAAATGTATCTAACAATAACACCATAAAATATATACAATATTTACATGAATGCTTCCAACTGTAACACAAGTTTATACAATAAAATATAAAAATAATTGAGATTGGTTCAAGTAATAGACAATTTGTTGTTACAAAGTCCTCTTACAGTGTATAAATAACTCATAATACATTTAGGTTTAAGATATTACGCTAATATAATATTAAACACTTGTTCCCATATTTTTGGATTATTGATATTTTTATTATGTTGATATAGAAGTAATTTGTGGGCTAATATATGTCTCATTGCTAGAACTTTAAAGTTATCCCATGAAGTTTGGGATGGGTTTAACCAATTAGTAGCTATATATAGTTTCATTAATAAGAAGATATTAATAAATATGATACTTTGTGATCTAGAAAGTTCTTTTGGAGGGATATGCAAAATCATAAATTTCCATGAAAGTGTTGTACTTTGATAACCCACCTTTTGAAGTTGTATCTTTAAAGAGTTCCAAAGTTTATAAATGCATTTGCAGCTCCAGAACATATGGAGAAGATCAGCAGGTTGGTCTTTACAGTATGGACAATTTGGAGAGTTTTTTGAATTGAATTTATGCAGGCTAAGGCGTGTATAATACACATTATTCCATATCATAAGCTGAGTATACATCAACTTTTGAAGAGAAATAGATTTTGATGTCAATTCAATTGCTTTTATTATTTGTCTTTCTTCTATCAATGGGATTTTCTCTTTCCAATATTTCGATAAAAGAACTTTATCCTGGAATTTAAACTCCTTTATTAATTTATTTGCTGCAGTTATAAATTTAACATCTTGCTGAAGAGCTTGCCACAAATTTGAGCATTTGGTTAAATCTTCGTCTCTGGGTTGGAAATTCTTAAAGCAACTTATAGAGAGTTCCCTAATTTGTCTCAAAATGACCAGATAGTTTTTAGGTAAGTTTAATTATTGTCTTATTTGATTAGCTGAAAATTTGAGATATGTGTAAATGTCAATTAAAGTTAGATTAACTATTAATGGGAAATTTTTAAGATCTATTAATTGATTATTTAATCTCAAGTTAGGGTTCCTATGAAAGGGTTAAAAGACCATCATATACTGAGCAAGATCTAATGACTGAAATACATTTTGTATAGATGTTATATATATTTTAGTGTGGTCCATTATCCCATATAATTTCAACTTGTCTTTTCCTAGAAAGGGTAGTGCTCTAGGATTAATATTTAAATTTAGGATATGTTTATAGTTCAAGATTACCCATGTTGGTGCCCACTTAATGTTACATACATCATAATTAGCAATTCTTAGGAGTCTATTAGAGTTTATTATTAAATAGTAAATTTCAAAATTTGGTAAATCCAATCCCCCTCTATTTTTTGGGGTCATTAATTTATCATATGATATCCTGGTTTTTCTTGGCTCCCAAATGAATTTAGCCGATTCTTTATGAATTTGTTTAAAAAATTACTTCGAGATTACCACTTGAGCAGATCTAAAAATATATAATAATCTTGGTAATATATTCATTTTAATAATTGAAACTTTTGCTAATACTGGTAATTTTAATTTCTTCCATCTCCCAAAATCAGATATTATTTGCTCCCAAACTGTTTTAATATTAATAGTATAAAAATCTTTATCATCTGTAGAGAAAACAATACCCAAGTATTTAATGTTATCTTTGAACATTACCTGTCCCACCAGTGGCAAAAGTGAAAAAGGTTTGGGAGTTCTTAAGGGGAAAATATTAATTTTTTAAGATTAATTTTATAGTTAGATACTTCTGCAAAGTCATCTACTGCTTTTAATAATTTTTTAGTGTCTGAAATTGGAGTTGTACAATATATATTGAGGTCATCCGCAAACACCGCCATTGATATTTTTGTTCCATAAATTATTGGGGCATTATGGTATACATTCTGTTTAATATATAAGAATAAGGGTTTGAGATATATATTAAATAGTAAAGGGGACAAAGGACAACCCTGACGTGTTCCATTTTTAATCTGTATTCTTTTAGAGAAATTTTTATTAATGTATAAAGTTGTATAAGGATTGCTATATAAATTTTGTAACATTCAAACAAATTCTTGGGATATATTAAAGTATGGTAAAGTATCAAAAAAAAACTTTACATCAACCCTATCAAAAGCCTTCTGTGCATCAATTATAAGTGCATAAATATTAAGATTTTTCTGTTTAGCATAAGCTATCAATGTATGAAGTGTAAGTGTATTGTCACTAGTTTGCCTAGTAGCCAAAAAAACAGCGTGTTCCTTAGATATTATTTGATTCATTATTTTTTTTTAATCTACTGGCAAGAATAGAGGTCAAAATTTTCATATCTACATTTATTAATGATATTGGTCTATGATTGTCAGGGTTTTGGGGGTCAGAATTAACTTTAGGCATGAGAATAGTTTTTGAGGCATTAAAATGAGGATCATTAATTTTATTCTTAATTATATAGTCAAATACACATGAGAGTATTTTACCAAAAATATCATCAAAAACGTTATCAAATTCCACTGTCAAACCATCAGGACCCGGTGATTTATGCGATTTCATATGTTTAATTATATATATTACTTTTTCGTTAGATATCGGTTTAATCAGATCCTTTTGAATATTATCATCTATTTTTGGAAAGTTAATTGTTTGTAAGAATTCTTTATTGGTCCTATGTGAGGATAGATCTTTTTGCTCACCATATATACTAGTATATATCTGTTCAAAAATATTAATAATATCTTCAGTTTTAGAATAAATTGTATTCTTAAATTGTATTTCCGAAATTTGTACAGCTGTTCTTGATTGATTAATGATTCTAGCTAATGCCCTTGATGGTGTTTGAACATGGTTGGCATACCTCGCTAACATCCTATGTTCCTGAAATGTCAATCTATTATTTTGAATTAAGAAGAGATCTTTTTGGCATTTAAGTAATTCCATCTCTGTTTGAGTATTAAAATTCTGGATCAATTCTTGATCAAGTGTCTTAATTTTAGCTTCCAATTTCTGAATATCTCTAATTTGTATTTTTTTATAATATGAAGCTTTTTGCAAAAAGCTCCCTCTTACTTGTGCTTTAACTGTCACCCATTCGATATCAGGTGCATGTTGTTGTTTCTCTAATCTAGCCAATAGGTCCTCGAGGTAAACTGTAATTAGATGTATTATTTCCTCCATATTTAACAGATTTGGGTTAAGAGATTAATTATAACCTCTTTGGCACAGAGTATCTCTAGGTTCTTTAGTGAAACTTAATGAGATTTTTGAGTGATCTGATAAATAGCGTGCATGTATATAGACTAAAGGTTCAAAATTAATCATTGTTCCTGAAATCAAAAAGAAATCTATTCTGGACCACATTTTATTACATGTTGAATAAAAAGTATAATTATTTGTACTACCAGGGTTATTTAAATATTTAAAAGGGTCATATAGTTGGAAATCTTCCTTTATATCACTTATTGCTATTACTGCTTGTTTATTAAATGCTCTTTGTGGACAAGATCTATCCAACTTCGGATTTTAGTAAGAATTCCAGTCTCCTCCAATAATTATATAATATTTATCATATTGTGTCAGAATCGGATAAAGTGATGCTATGAAAAGTTGTTGATTATTACAAGGAGCATAAAGGTTTAAAAGTAAAATAGGTTTATCAAACCGAGTGGAAGAAAGAATAACATAAAACCATCTTCCTTCGTTATCTGATTTAGAGTCTAAAATCTTCTCCTGATATTGATTTTTAATAAGTATAGCTACCCCAGCACTATTAGTTTTACCTTCTGAGGCTACAATTTCTCTAATCCATTTCCTTTTCTTAATGTCAGCCCATTGATCATTAGTTAAATGCGTTTCTTGAAGTAGTATAAACGATGCCCCAGCCTGCAATAATAAATGTAAAAATAACTTTCTTTTCTTTAAGTTCTGGAGCCCTTTTATGTTCCATGAGTCTATTTCCCACATTTAATGAGTTATTTTGTATAATAGAGGTTTAAAAGGGAAAACATAAAATAAAGGCAAAGTGATTTTAAAGACATATGTAATTTGGAAGCATTCTTGATATCCCGTCCTATACCAGTGCCTATCCACTCTATCCCCAGACCAGGACATATATAGGTCTTGTATAATGTAAAAAAACTAAAAGGGTCAAAGAAGTAAACATGTGTAAAGTCTTCAGGTTATAACAACTCAAAAACATCCCATAAATAGAACCTATATAAACTAAATTTACTTCTACAAAGTCTAATCTAAACATTCCCTACCAAACATTACTGTTCATCTACATCTCTTTTGTTAAAGATTATTTAAGTAAATCATACTGAAGATATAACATTAATGTGAAAAAAGCTTTCAGTCATTTTGATTAGCTAGCTATACATAAACAACATGAATCAAATATGTTAAACAACCAATGTCATTCTGGAAAATGAAAGTCCAACATATGGACAACATTGCCCTCCATTATGTATGCATCAAATGAAGAGAAGAAGAGAGAAAAAAAAACCTATTCATGCTGTATTGTAACCTTATATAAAAACAGGTACAAACATAAAGACAAAAAATTAATCAACTTTCCCAGTAGATGTGTTAGGTCCTTCATTATTTATGTACTTCAGGTCAGCACTATCTCCTAATATTATAAAATGATGTCTAACTAGTGTAGTATATAACTATGTCCCATCTAATTAATAATATATGAATTTTATTATATGTTATATTTATATAGAATGTTAATTATAGTTCCTATATATGTATCCCTCACTAATATTAAAAAAAAAAAAACTCAACATATCCTTTCAGATTAGTTCTGAAATAGTAAAACAGCACTTAATCATTTTAAAAAAAAAGAAAAGAAAAGAAAAGAAAGAAACAAATATTCCCTGTACCCCATTTATCTATTGTATACTACAAGACTTTTGTTGTTATATGAAAAGCAAGTGTAATAAAATGTTCCTATGTGCTTAAATTACTATGAAACATCATGTTTTAATGTTAATCATACTTTACAAAGCTTAAAACAGTTCACTTCAGATTTCCAAGCCTGGAAAACCTACAAAACACTCGCGATGGGGGACAGTTAATGCAGCTGGACTTCCGGAAGTGCCACAGTAAAATCCGCACCCTCAGCAGCATCCAAGGCATTTCCTGTCTCCTCGTCGGTGTAAACACTTCATGAAAGTCATAAAACTTTGGAAAACAGACGCAGATAACCAGGATCAACAAAACAAAGTCCTTATCTATTCCAAAAGATGCCTAAAGCACTAAAAATGAAAACAAAGGATTACCAAGACCTCAAGCCACAGCAACAGACGAATCTGGCCTCGGACAGCATGTTAGTCTCAATGGAAAGCCAGTTCAAGTCTCAGAAATAGGTAAACACTTAAAAACTTTCAAAAAGCTGATTTTTGCCTCATTTTACATTGAAACAGAATATTTAGACCCATCCATAGTAAATATTAACATATTAGGATATTTCATTTGAAATTTAATACGTTTATCAATAAGAAACTTACAGCATGGAAATAAAGACTGTCTAGCTTGTCTGACTTGTAAAGGTAAATCCTGGGCCAGCGAAATTCTATTATTATTCCACATAATATGTCCATCACTTTTTTTTGCTGTTATAAGGATTTTGCTGACATCTTGGTAATTAAGTATTTTAACATACACAGGTCTTGGGCTGTTCGAAGCTTGTGATTCTCTCAGAGCTCTATGCGCCCTTTCTATGATTATTTGTTTTACCATGTCAGAGTCATTAAGAAGCACTGTAAGTATTTGTGTTATAGATGGGATTAACTCATTATACTGTATGGATTCTGGAATTCCTCTAATAATTATATTGTTTCTCCTGGATCTTGCTTCTAAATCAGTAATTTTAGTTTGAATAGCCAGAATGTCCAAATCATGAGTATCTGATTTTTTTGCAAGTAAAGTTAGTTTATCTTCGTTTTCTGATATCCGAGCTTCAGTCTTGTCCATTCTTTCAAGAATTTGGGTGCATGAAATTCCGAACGTTTGTATTTGAGTTGTTAGTTCTTTCAGAGCTTCTTGAATGGGTAACAAGGCAGTTTTGATGTCTTCCATGTTTAGCACTTGATCATGTTTAGTTTTAGTCCCTGGCTTTTGTTGTTCCTGTTGTTTTACAATTTTTTGCCTTTTGGAAATGACATCTTTCTCCGGTGATTGTAGTTCTGAAAGTTTTGTTTAAGTAGTACTTGTGTCCATATTTTTTCCTCTTTTGACATTTTATCTCGTTACAGAAACTTAAAGTGTACCGAGCACACGGTTCCTTTGTTTGATTCTCTCTTCAGAGCCAGCTAATCTACTATAATCCTGTTAAATATCGTCTTATTCTTCAGTTTTTTCTCTTCCTGCAGGATAGTTAAGTGAAGTTGTAGTTATTCTTTCGAAGATTTGTTGTTATGAAAGTCTTGGTATCACTTCAGGGTTTAGATTTCCTCAGGTTATATGAAGAGCTGCAGTTCAGCAGTGTTCACAAAATGGCAGCCATCTTTGAATCCAGAAAATTTCTTTCTTAAGGGCAGCAGGCACTGAATTTGTAGATGAAACACTGAAATATAAACTTATTTGCAAGCAGCAACCAGTTCATTCATTACATATCTCTTTAATGTGGAATTATTCAGATGACTTTTACTTCTGCACTGCAGTGACTGTGCATATTGGCTGATATCTGTGGATTGTGATGACAGAAATTTGAGTAGCCTTTTTTGGTTGAAGTGTTCCAAACTGTGCAGTTTTGTCATTATTGCTTCATGCATTTTGTTTCATTGCATACTGGAAAAATGTTCAAAACTACAAATTTAAAACACACTCTAACAAGTGGTGCTGTATTATACAAGCAATATAATTTAATACAATTAGGATGGTGAATCAAAGAACACATACATGTATGCAAGGGGCCTATGATTTGAAAACAGCCTAAAGGTAAACTTTATCCTCCACTGGCCAGATGTATTTTCTTTGAATGTAGGTTTTAATGCTGCTGTGAATGTGAATTTCAAGGGTAGAGAAGTTTAAGTGTTAAGTCTGTTTTACTTGTGTGACTGCATTGCTTTGTTTAACAAATGTTTATTAGTGTTGGTGCTAAAAGATTTGAAATAAAAGTTTTAAATTAAATCCAAGTATGTGTAAGCATTGTAGAAGTAATGCAGAAAACAGTATGCACACTGGGGAGTGTTCATGGTAACTGGGGTGAAATAGCTAAGTAATAGGACAATGGAATGGCTGTGGGGGAGCTTTGCATGGGGGTGGGGGAGCCCCGATCCATTACCCTGCCTAGGGCCCCTTTTGACCATGATCCTGCTCTGGGTGGTGGCAGTTTTTTTTACAAAGCCAGAAGACAACAAAAGAAGTCAACTGGCAGAAACATAATAACAGAGAGGACAGGACTGTTTTTACTGGATTGTGTGAGCAAGCACAGAATTATCATTTTGTGAAATCACTCCCTTCAACTATTTAAATTTATTGACCATCCTACTGTATTCCATAGTACCAGAATACAAAAGTGACCACCCCCTTTCAATCTATCTTGCTGTTTTAGAAATTGTGACTCTCCACTAAAACTTAACTATTTAGAAAGATTAAGTTACCTACTTTCACATCTAACTCCTCTAGTGCACACTGGAGTGTTTAGGATAAACCATTTTTTCATCTTACCTTTAAGCATCCCTGTGACTAGTACCTGCTTTAAAACCTGCTGGAAAGCAGTAAGAAGTCTTAAACTGATACAAGCACTCAACTCTCCTTGTTAATAAGGAGAAATTAATTGTAGGCACTAAACAGCCTATAATTGCATACTACCTTGCTAAGGTAAGGGAAACAGCTCTTGTACTTAACGAAAAAAAAAAAGCACCAAACCAGGCATGTCCAAGGATCAGTTTCCAGTGATTTCTCTTGTCCACCTGGTGAATCTACACAACCAAAGTGTCACATAGCTCACAACACCAGTGTGCCACCCAACAATAGCCCCTAAGGCAACACAACGTACCCAACACTTTAGTCATAGGTGACTCTATAGTCAGGCACACTGATGTCCCACTCACCAGGCTGAACAAGGAGAAAATTATAGTCAGCTGCCTGTCGGGTGCCAGGATCCACCACATAATGCATGCACTCAAGTCACTCCACAACAAGCACAGATATGACTCTGTCATTGTCCATGTTGGACTGAATGACTTGAGACGTACCTCCATGGACTACATGAAAAGAGACATGGAAGAGCTCTCGGATCATGTGGCCCAGGCAAATATGACCCTGGCCCTGAGTAGCATCCTGCCTTCGTCCAAAATGATACCACAGTCTGCATCTGTTGCCCCTGGGATTCAGGTTACTGGCTAAGGCTCTTGCCACCCCTATAGTGCCTTTTGTAGGCAATGTTCAAAGGACAAATCCACCACCATTACAGGTACAAGCTTTCAAAATATGAAGGTAATGCTACTCAATGCTAGAAGTCAAAACCTCAAAATGCACTCTCTCTCGGCACTCCTAAAAATGGAGAACATCGATATCTGTGCAGTAACTGAGACCTGGTTCAAGGCTCCAGAAAGCACCACTGCAATACCAGGCTACAACTCTTACCACACATTTCAGCAACCAAACCAGGACCAAAGCACTAAAGGTGGAGGAGTGTCTATATTCACCAAGGATATTCACAACACCAGGCTAGTTGCCCAACACAATGCATCTGAAATTCTCCAGGTGCAACTAGCACTAGGTTAGACTGCACTCCAAATTTTAGCTTGCTACAGATCCCCCACCATTGCCCAAGATTCTCATTACACCTTTCTAAACATACTGGAAAATATTAAGATACAACCAAACACCCTAATACCGGGAGATTTCAACTACTCTGCAATTAACTGGGAAGACTACTTGTGTACCAACACCTTTGCCCGACGGTTCTTGGAATTCATAAATTCCAATGCCCTGGATCAACTAATCCTTAGTCCCACCAGGGGCTCCAATATCCTGGACCTGGTTATTACCAACATGGGAAATCGATGCTCCAAACCTATGATCACCCCCTCGTTGGTCAGGTCTGACCATAAGCTAATCACCCTTGGCATCCACATCCCACACCCACCCCCCATTAATGAAACCTCCATAAAAAACTTCTCCAAAGCCAACTTCATGCTACTCAAGTCAGAAGTGACAAACTTCATAGCACCCATGCAGACAGGAGTGGAAAGTTTGACTGCTGAATCCTACACTAAGACACTGTACAAGCACATCCACATGCATGAATCGTGCCATCCCCAATAGAACCAAGACACTCTCCTCCAAAAAATGAAGCCAATCTGGTGGTCTCTTGCCATAAACAAACTTTTAAACAAAAGGAAGAAGCTGTTGCAGAAAAGAGGAAAATCCCAAGATGCAAAAAATCTCCCTTACCAGCCTCAGTAAGAAGCTGAGATCCCTCATAAAATCTTTCAAAGCTAGTTACAAAAATAAAATTGCCAACGATTCCAAAGACAACCACAAGGCATTCTATAGCTATGTCAACAATCTAAGTGGCAATGCTCAGATCTGCTCTGAGCTACAGTAGAATGGCATTAAATATACTGATCCCAAGGATATTGCCAATATCCTGGCAGATTGATTCAGTGCAAACCTCACCCCCCTCTCACCCCCTAAAGGACCCATCTCAATACCGAAAGATTGCCAAATTCTGGTAATAACTGCCACACAGGTAAAAGACGCACTCTCCAAAGCTAAGAATACAGCATCCATGGGACAAGATGACATCCCAGGCTGTGTACCACATGAACTACAAAATGAACTGGCACCTCCCCTAAGTGACATGTTTACATATCCTCACCACAGGCTTCATACCCATTGAGTGGCGCACAGCTACAGTAATCCCACTCCACAAGGGGGGATCCACCTTGAATCTCAAGAACTATTGCCCCATCAGTCTGACGAGCCTGATCTGCAAGGCCATGGAATGTATTATCATGGAACTTATAAACAAAATAAAAATATAAATATATCCACACTATTACCAATTGTTCTCCAGTTCCACCAATAAGTGCCCACGACTGCCAAAGAAAATGGTATATCCACAATTTATTAAAACAACAATACGGACTGATACGAGAAAAGACTCATGGTAAAAAATTAATTAAATACTGAATAAATACTGGATAAAATTAAACTCATTTAAAATCATGTGAAAAGTATTTATTCAGTATTTAATTCATTTTTTACCAAGAGTCTTTTCTTCCATGTGCATATACATTTTATATATTATTTATATATTATTATACCAGGTAGAGTTCAAGCAATATTAATTTACTTATAGCTTTAATAAGTTGAAAAAAGTATGTAAAAGGAAAGTTATAAGGTCTTGGCGATAGCAATATTTTAATATTTTAATACTTTTTTCAAGTTTTAAAGTTTTTTTAAAGTAATTTAAGATTATTTTTACAAGTAATTGTTGATTATAACATTTTCATGAGTAAATTTCGTTAGCATTTTTTATGGTGTTATATGGGATGTAAATATAACATGTAAACATTTGGTCAATGTAACTTTAAGGAACGGTGAGTGGTTTTGGTGCCACAAAAGTTATTTAAACAGTGGAACAGTCACATACTTTAGTTCTGATGAAGACCAGCTGATTTGGTTGAAAGCGCTTAACTTTGTATCGCTCTACGCTGTTTCTGTGTATTTTTTGTCGTATCAGTCCGTATTGTTGTTTTAATAAATTGTGGATATACCATTTTCTTTGGCAGTCATGAGCACTTATTGGTGGAACCGGAGAACAATTGGTAACTTATAAACAAAGACATTGGCAACCTTCAAACACTGGACTCCATGTAATTTGGGTTCGTGAAGGGCTGATCTTGTCTCCTGAACCTGACTGGCTTCTTTGAATCAGTCTCCAGAGCAATGGACAAGGGTAAGGTGGCCCACACAGCCTATCTGGACCTCGCCAAGGCCTTTGACACCATCCTCAACTCTGGAATCCTAGATAAATTTACTAAGCTGAGCATTATTCCCTATGTCACTCGATAGGTTGCCAACTGACTTACTGACAGAACCTACACTGTAAAAGTAGCCAACTCCAAATCCAGCTCCAGACAAGTGACAAGTGGAGTACCTCAGGGTTCAGTCCTGAGAACACTCTTGTTTGGCATCTACTTCTCTGAAGTACAGGCCTACACTAAGGGACTCTGGCTAACAAAGTTCACAGATGACTGCAAACTGGGAGTCATTATTGAATCCCCAAATGATGTGGATATTCTACAAAAGGGCCTTACAGAAAGAGATGCTTGGTGCCAGAGCCATGGGCTCAAGCTCAATGCCAAGAAATGTCTACTTATCCCCTTTGGGAAAAAACATGTACCCATGAATTACCACATAGATGGTGGCACACTAAACACCAAAAGTGTGATAAGAGACTTAGGGACACAGGTGGACAGTGGCCTCACCTTCGATAACCACATCACCACAACAGTCAGGAAATCCTTCTATGTGGTACACCTCATTAGTAAGGGTTTTTCAGCCAGAAAAAGGAGGTCATTGTCCCTTTGTAGTCATCCCTCATTAGACCCATTATAGAATACAATGCCCCATTTGGTATGTACCTCTCAAGACATCTGCAACAACTGGAAAGGCAGCAGAAATACCTCACTAAAAGAATCACAGGCCTAAAGCAGATACCCTATGCTGACCATCTAAAAAACTCCACCTATACTCTGTCGCATATAGTCTACTCAGAGGCAATATCTGCTAAACATACAAGGTCATGTCAAACCCAGAGCTGTTAGACATGCTGTTGGACATGCTACACTTAATGAAATCCCAATCCCTCAGAGACACGCACTCCGGGGATCTAAACCTTGTCACCACAATGAACAGAACATGCTGGACTGGTAGGTTCCTGATCCAGAGAGACTACCCAGGCTCTGGAATAGACTGCCCATACATGTCAAGCAGAGTGCCTCTTTGGCCCTCTTCAAAAGGAATCTTGACGATTGGATGGGAGATAGGAAATTCACCCTGGGGATCATGTCAGTCACCCTGCTAGACAGGGGTCCATGGAAGTAAATACTGTGGGAAGAAATAGCCAGGGAGTTGTTATGGCTAGGCTTGTATAGGCCCTAGGGCCAATAGCCTAGTATGAACCTATGAACCTATAAACCTAAGATACATATGAGTAATATATTTCATGTAAGGAAGAACTTGCATAGTTTTCTGCTGAGTAAACTGTCAGAATCACTATGCTGGCAAATACTATGATCCTGGATTGGGCACATAAAACTGTGGCATGTATCTGAAAGAAAAGAAAGCTTGTAAGTGTGTTTTACATTTATTTCTAAAATGAAGAGCATATTAAACAATGTTCTATGTCTCAGCTGAGGCATGTAGTGTGTGAATTAAGGGAAACTTTCCCACTTGCATTCATCATTCGATGACAACCCAGGCTGCTGTATTAAAATCATTCATGGTTCCTACAAATATAGTCATAGTTAATACATCCAGATTCAACCTCATTCACTTCATAACCAAGTTCCTTTAAATAACATGTCTAGTAGTTACTCTCTGCCTGACACTTTAGAGCAGATAGTTAAGACTATGTTCAAGTTTCATCTTCCAGTTCTGTTTTTGATTCCCACAGGCACCATTTCAACACTGGTTCACTGGTGAGACACTTCCACAGACAGCACTCCTGGGTTACACCCAGTAAGAGGTACATGGGTTTGATTCCCACAGGCACCATTTCAACACTTGTTCACTGGGTGAGACACTTCCACAGACAGCACTCCTGGGTTACACCCAGTAAGAGGTACATGGGTTTGATTCCCACAGGCACCATTTCAACACTGGTTCACTGGGTGAGACGCTTCCACAGACAGCACTCCTGGGTTACATCCAGTAAGAGGTACATGGGTTTGATTCCCACAGGCACCATTTCAACACTGGTTCACTGGGTGAGATGCTTCCACAGACAGCACTCCTGGGTTACACCCAGTAAGAGGTACATGGGTTTAATTCCCACAGACACCATTTCAGCACTGGTTCATTGGGTGAGACGCTTCCACAGACAGCACTCCTGGGTTACACCCAGTAAGAGATACATGGGTTTAATTCCTACAGGCACCATTTCAGCACTGGTTCACTGGGTGAGACACTTCCACAGACAGCACTCCTGGGTTACACCCAGTAAGAGGTACATGGGTTTAATTCCTGCAGTCACCATTTCAACACTGGTTCACTGGGTGAGACACTTCCACAGACAGCACTCCTGGGTTACACCCAGTAAGAGGTACATGGGTTTAATTCCTACAGGCACCATTTCAACACTGGTTCACTGGGTGAGACACTTCCACAGACAGCACTCCTGGGTTACACCCAGTAAGAGATACATGGGTTTAATTCCTACAGGCACCATTTGAACACTGGTTCACTGGGTGAGACACTTCCACAGACAGCACTCCTGGGTTACACCCAGTAAGAGGTACATGGGTTTAATTCCTACAGGCACCATTTGAACACTGGTTCACTGGGTGAGACACTTCCACAGACAGCACTCCTGGGTTACACCCAGTAAGAGGTACATGGGTTTAATTCCTACAGGCACCATTTGAACACTGCTTCAATGGGTGAGATGCTTCCACAGACAGCACTCCTGGGTTACACCCAATAAGAGGTACATGGGTTTAATTCCTACAGACATCATTTGAACACTGCTTCAATGGGTGAGACGCTTTCACAGACAGCACTCTTGGGTTACACCCATATGAATACTTGTATTTGTTTCTCTCAGATAGATTTGGGCACTGTTTATCCAGGTGAGATACTTAAACAGACAGTACTCCTAGGTTACACCCAGAATGAGGTACTTGTGTTAAGTAGAATTGTCCCATTGACAAATGAATACAATTACAGTAGACTCCCTGTTATCTGGTCTCGCTGGGACTGGACCTTAGACTGGATACACAAATGGCTGGTTAATCAGAAAATGCATACAAAATATAATTTATAGGTTATAAATCAGATAGAATAACATGATTTGTGTTAGCATGCATTTCTCTAATGAATATGAAGTCTAAAACGCAAGCATCTGTCATTATTTAGCCCAGAAGAGGCAAAGGTGTTGTTTTTCTCTGTGGTCTTTTGCTAGAGAAATGTGCAGAAATTTGATGGCTGGTTAAAGAGGAGGCTGGTTAAAAGGAGGCCAGATAAAAGGCAGTCTACTGTAAGTACATAAACTAAAAAAATGAAATTTACCTCTTGAGAAAGTTACTGTGTTTACCAAGCAGAATATTTTAGTCAGTCTACCAAAAGACTTTAGACTAACAACCAATAATCATCCACAATTTCACATTTTCACTTGTGAGCATTCTGTCTGTTAACTCATAATGTGAGTTTGTAATCAGTATCTTCTACAAATTCCCAAAAAAGAACAAACTCTATCATACAACACAGTACTTGAAAACAGAGGTAATCCAGAGAGCTCAAGTGAAGTCTGGTATCCCAAATGTGACCTAACGTGTGACAGGTCTAACAAGAAACAGCGAGCAAAGGATTAGTTCAGATAAAATTGCTTTAGTTAGCCGATCTAGCAGACTGACTCTCTGATACTCTCCCTGTGGGAGGAATAAAAACACCTTGTTGAAGTTGCCAGTGGTTTATTCAGGTAAGTATGTTTGTGTATGTGTGTGCACACCTGTTTAGAATTAGAGTAAGGACTCAGGTGAGAGCTGTAGTGGTGTTTTGTGCATTTATTTCATGTATACAAATTGTGTGAATGTCTAAAGCCCCCTGTACCAATTTACTTGTGTATTAACCCTGATACTAACATTAAATTGTGTGAATGTCTAAAGCCCCCTGTACCAATTTACTTGTGTATTAACCCTGATACTAACATTAAATTGTGTGAATGTCTAAAGCCCCCATACCAACTTACTTGTGTGCAATCCCTAACTCTAACACTATATTGTGTGAATGTTTAAAGCCCCTGTACCAACTTACTTGTGTGTAACCCTAAACCTAACACTAAATTGCGTGAATGTCTAAAATCCTCGTACCAACTTACTTGTGTGCTATCTCTAACCCTAACACTAAATTGTGTGAATGTCTAAAGCCCTTGTAACAACTTACTTGTGTGGTATCCCTAACCCTAACACTATATTGTGTGAATGTATAAGCCCCCATACCAACTTACTTGTGTGCTAACCGTAACACTAAATTGTGTGAATGTTTAAAGCCCTCGTACCAACTTACTTGTGTGCTACCTCTAACACTAACACCAGATTCTGTGAATGAATAAAGCCCTTGTATCAACTTACTCGTGTGCTATCCCTAACCCTAACACTATATTGTGTGAATGTCTAAAGCCCTCGTACCACCTTACTTGTGTGCTATCTCTAACCCTAACACTAAATTCTGTGAATGTCTAAAGCCCTTGTATCAACTTACTTGTGTGACATTCCTAGCCCTAATACTATATTGTGTGAATCTCTAAAGCCCTCATACCGACTTACTTGTGTGCTAACACTGATGCTAACATTGCCACTGCCCCTAACCCCAACCTTATACATTACTGCACCATAAGTCATTTTCCTACCATTACCACTATTCAGACATACTATGCCTGTAGGTATTGCTAGCTTTTTCCATTTTAAGAGATCTTCAAAAAAAGAATGCTGTTCTTTTTTTAATATAAGCAAGTTTCAATGTTTAGAAACTGATTTAATGTATGGTGCTGTTTCTGCACATCAATTTTAGGGAATATACTTATAAACAGATATAGATATAGCTATAGATACAGGTATATATATATATATATATATATATATATATATATATATATATATATATGTATGTATGTATGTATGTATACAGGTTTTATCAGACATTTTCTACAATTCATCTGTAAGTTGGAATCATAACTATTGCATTATTTGCATAGTATAATATACTACAACATTGTTTGCATTCACAGCCTCCAAGGTCTGTCTGTAGTGAAAGCTGTGCTCCAGGATTCAGAAAGATCATTCATTCTGGAAAACCTGCCTGCTGCTATGACTGTGTACAGTGTGCTGAAGGGAAAATTACTAACCAGAGTGGTAAGTGAGCAAATTTGTGAAATGTATTTGTCTTCCTTATGATATGTCAATAGTACAAAAGGAAAGGTATTTATGTTTGTGACAACAGGAAAGGCATTTTTGTTTGTGACAAAAGGAAAGGCATTTTTGTTTGTGATATAGGTATTGTCCTAGATGTATACATTCAGTGGTCTAAACTGAATATATTTGCTGTAGATGGATATTACAGACCAGCTTCGTAACAAAGACCTTGTGATGTAGAAGACATAGGTGACAGAGCAGGGTTGAATTTTGAAGTTCTGATTTCCCATCCATTAATACAGGTTATGCTTAAACAGGAACAGGGAAGAACTCAGCTTTACATGGATAGGAAGCCTGTTTCAGAGAAGGGCTATTCTCGGAGACACATACATGTCCCTACAACATACCCTGTTGATGTTGTAAGTGAGGTTTAAGTCCCTGGATTGGATAGATCGGATGCTATTTGTTTTGCAGATATGCAAGAGGTCCATCAGAATAGTATCTTGGAGTGCCTTGTATGCCAGACATAGATAACCTCTTAACAGCTTGTAGGAGACATAGTACAGGAGAAAGGCTTTGAGGTTATCTGCATAGAACATGTTGTTAATGCCCTGTATTCTTTTCGTGAGGAACCTTTGTGGATATTCCCGTTATTGCTTGTGCCTGTTTAGATAGATACTGAAGGAGCATTGTACTCAAAGATGGGTCTGATGAGGCTGAGTACAATGACCTCTTTGGATCCAGATGCCATATCCATGCTTATAAGTTGGGCAACATAGAATAATTTCCTAAGTTCCTTCCTCAAACCTGCAGTCCCTCTTCCTCATACATACCATTTAGATGTTGCCTCTTACACTTCACTTTCTCTTACTCTCATACAATTTCAGCTCTCACATACATGAAATCCACTAAATATTCAATGCTATTACAGCCTAGACCTTTCTCCTTTACAAGAATCACTCCACCCTCCATCCCCCTCATCGCACTTTTGTCTTCTTTTTTTCAGGCTAACAACTTATTTCTCCAGTTTTCAAACCCACTGACCCACCTTGCCTGGGAATACCTGCTGTCAAGTCCATCTGTGGGAGTTTTCCCTTCAAATTTGTGACTATCAAAGTATATCCTGCTTAATCTGTAAAAATACTTTAGCTGTTACCTCTACTTTATAGTTGCTACTGTGGTTGGTTACTCTCATGTACATCTGCAGACTGCTCCATATTGCTTTCCCTATTGTATTCCTGCTCTTCCACTCTTCCTACTCTCCTCTAACTATTTTTCTGCTCTCTGGTAAGCACTCTTGTTGCTGGAACATCTCCCTGCACTGTCTGCTGCCTACCTGTATTGCAAGTCTTTTCCTGCTTTCTCCAGTTCCTATAGCTCTCTACACTTGCTTCCAATCCCTATAGGTATAACTCTGTCAATCTGCCTCAAGAGCTTTTACTGTCCCTCCTTGCCTCTCCTACTCACAAACTACCTGCTTCTCTGATTATTGTGTGGCTTTTTCTTCATGGATGTAGCCCGCTACACTCAGGCTCACTTTTCTCCTCTACCCTACCCCCATTCCCACCCTCCCCATTACAACTGCCTTACAGTAACTACTCCCTTCCCTTCCTGTCTCAGCATTCACTTACCAACAACTCCCTGCCTATAATACACCCCCACCCTATTTGATTGTCATTCCTACCCTATATCACTTCCTAACCTTTATTACTCTATCCTATCTATAACCACTCTGTACACACTCTATGAAACATCTTCTCATTTCTTCTGTACTCCTGTTAACCCTCTCTGCTCTAACCTCTTATCACTCCCACCTTTCCAATCCTCTCATATACTCCCCTACCTCCCACAAAAGTAATACCTTTGCAAAAAACTTCCTCATTTACTATTTCCCCAACTCTATTCAACTTTTCCACTATGTCTTCATAAACTCTATTTACTTCAAATCCATACACCTGCCCAAAACTCTAAACCAACGCTAGCTAAACCTCACATACCTACTACTCTCTCTCTTCTCACAAAAAAAACTACTCTGCTCTGGTGACATCCACCTCAATCCTGACCCCCTCTTCCTGTCCCACAGTAATTAATCCCACAGTAGTACCCCCACCCACTCCTCTTTATACACATCTAATCACCCCCACTCTCAGGCATTGAGCTCATCCCTATCTAAACATCTAACTATATATTCAATAAACATTCAAAGCCTAACAAATAAAATCACTGAACTACATACCTGGATAGCTTTTTCCTCTCCTCACATTCTTTCCTTATCTGAAACTTGGCTCAAGCCTCATATTACAAACAATGAAATTCTCCCACCTGATTATAATATCTTTCACTCTGACAGAGTTCCAAAAAAGGAGGTGGTGTAGCCATCCTCTACTCCAATAACCTAAACCTTTCAC
This sequence comes from Protopterus annectens, assembly GCF_019279795.1. NCBI lineage: Eukaryota > Metazoa > Chordata > Ceratodontiformes > Protopteridae > Protopterus > Protopterus annectens. Next base: position 54,266,488 of record NC_056739.1, on the reverse strand, counting down.
CTTTCTCTGCTCCTATTCCTGACTTTCACTCAGCAGAACATCTCATATTAAACTGTCACCTTAATCCTTGTAAGAAATTTGCTGTTGCTTCCATTTATATCCCTCCTGGAACTAACCTGCCCTTCCTAGAGAACATTCTGTCCTGGTTTTTCCATACTATTCCATATGAAACCCTAATCTTAGGAGATGTCAACACTGACTGGTCCAAAATTACTACTGAGTCTCCTCAACATAGTATCAAGCTACATGGTTTCCACCAACTGATCTCAGCACCCACCCGTCAACACAAAAACTATTTATCCACCTCCACAATTGACTGGATCCTAACCAATTCCCCCCAGCACTACCATAACCTCACCACTTTACCTGACTCCCTCAGTGACCATCTCCCTAAGTCTGTGCTAAAGACACACCACCCTAATTCACAAACCCCACCTTTTTAGAGATTGTTGCAAATTATCCAACTTTATCCTCTCCCAATTCAACTCTGTTCTTTCCAGTATAGACTGGTCTGTCCTTAGACAAGCCCCTCTAAATGATGCTGTAAATGTGTTCAACAGCATCTTCCTAAATACTTTGGTCTCCTTGGCGCCCTCCAGGAAAATCAGATTAAAATCTAACCAAGCCCTATGGCTTTCTAAGGAAACTAGGACCCTTATGCAAGGAAGAGACAGTGTCTGGAAAGTCTGGAATAAGACTAAACAACTACCCCTTCCACTCAAATATAGACAATGAAAGAACCTTGTTAAGAAACAATGTTCAAATGACAAAAAGACCTACTATAACACTGCCCAGCTCAACAACATATCTAACCCTCAAAAGGTCTGGTCTACACCTAACAAAATTCTTTTTCCAGGTTGTCCCACAAATCCCTCCCCTTACCCTAACACATCTCCATGGGAAACCGCTACCCTCCTCAATAGACCCTTCATTGAAACCATCCAAAAACTCATTCCCTCAAACTCTAGCACTACTGCTGTACCTACCCCTCCTAACCCTCCAAACCAAACTCTCTTTTCCTTTCACTCTGCACTCCCTCTACCAACAATCTACCTCCTACCTTCCTCAAACTTGCTACTGAATCTATTGCCTATCCTATATCTATACTAATCAACTTATCTATTCTAGAATCCACTGTGCTTACCCTGTGGAAATCCTTTTTCACTATTCTGTTACACAAATGTGGGAACTCCACAGACCCTGCCACCTGCCGACCCATTGCCATTCTATCCCCTCTCTAAGATTCTTGAAAAATGCATTCACTCTCAACTTCTTAAAAACCTCCTCCAGCATAATCTTCTTACTCCCACTCAGCATGGCTTCTGTCTCAACCACAGCAAAACACCTGTCCTCTTATTTTTCTATGTGGAGCTTTTCTACCTAGGCCTCTGCTGATAAAGGGCCTTTTCAGCTCAGTCAGACACTCTCAGTTAACAAATATGAAATAAATAATTAATTATCCTTCACTCACACCATAGTGGAAGTCCTTGACAACAACAAACACATATCCTGCCTCTTCCTAGATCTTTCCAAAGCTTTCAATGCTGTCTCTCATCCTCTATTGCTATCTAAACTTGCTAATCTTAATCTATTTTCTTCCTCCCTGACCTGGTCACTAGCTACCTATCCTGTAGGCAGCAATCTGTGAAATGGCCATCATCCTTTTCACCATTCCTTCCTGTCCCAATTGAAGTACCCCAAGGCTCCATCTTGGGTCCCCTTCTATTTAATGTCTTCACCAACAATCTCTTCACATCCTGCAAAAAATCCTCTCTCATGCAGTACGTTGATGACTCTACACTTATCTCTATCTCAAACAATATGACAGAGCTCCATACCCTAACTCAAAATGCCTTTCTATCCACTGACAAATGGATGTCTGATAACTTACTCATCTTCAACCCCAAAAAGACAAAACTCTTCCTCTTCCTCCCCCTATTTCTTATTAGCCATAAATCTACCGTTACTATTACATTTTCTGACAAAACAATTATCCAACCCAATACCCAAACAAAACTCCTTGATGTCATAATTGATGATGAACTGAAATTTAACCTGCATTTACTCCAATGTTTAAAAGAAACACACCAGACATTGAGCCTACTGTATCGTAATAAAAAAATAAACAAATTCTAACCCACAATGCTAGACTCACACTGGCACAAGCATTCCTCCCTTTCCTCCTATATGTTGCCCCAGTACTCACCAACATTCAAACTACATCCCTGAACAACCTCCAACAAACTTACCACAACATAGCTACATTTATCACAAACTCTCCTTACAATGCCCATCACTGTATTGCTCTAAACTCTCTCCAATGGGTTGAGCTTTCCCAACAACTCTTACTACCTCAATTTCAAATGCTGCACAACATCCTTCACAAACTTTCCTCCTGTCCATCTCTTTAATCTTTTATCTCTGCCTATACTCCATCTCGGACCTCTAACTAGCAACTACTTGATATCTACCAACCTAAGAAAACAGTTGGCAAACTACTATATAAATACTCTGTTGCCCTTGCTTGGAACAAACTTCCATTAAACATACGTTCCATCACAAAATCATTACACTTTAAAAATGAACTTAAACACCATATGCTCACCTCCAAGATTTGTCCCTGCCAGAACCCAAAATAAGTACCTTTCACTCTCCTTAAATCACTAATTAAGTTTTTTCTCACCCATGTTATTTCCCATAACTCCATGTACGATAACCAATACCAACTGCTTTTTACCAATTAAGATGCATAATTTTCTCAAGTAAATACCTGATTGTTTATGTATATATATTGTGTTTTTGTTTTATCATGTAAGCTTTCTATTTTGTTTTTATTCATGCTGTATTAACAGATTTGTTATTTTGATCTTTGTACTATCTTTCATATATGTATGTGCTTAAACATTTTTTAACTGCAATATGTTTTTCATCTAACTATTCTTCTTTGTTGAAGCTTTTCTCCTTGGGTCTCCACTGAAAATGGGTCTCAAGCCCAATTGGGCCAACCCGGTTAACAAATGTCAATAAATAAAAATAAATAAAGTATCTTAGATATATGTTGGTTGAAAGTCATAGATCCCCAAATAGCAGACTACTGGGTCTACTCTTAGGGGTGTGTTATTAACGACATAGTTTCTTGGGATAACTGACTTCCCTTAGGGTACTATTACATATTTCTTGGCAGTGAGTTTTAAACCATGTTTATGGCACCAGTTATTTGTATGAATTAGCCTTTCCTGGAAGGTGTTAGATTCTTAGGGATTCTATGACTGCTCTCCATTTACAATCATCTGCAAATGTGGTCAGCCAGAGGACCTTGACATTTTCCTTGACTTCTGAGAAGTAGATGGCAAAATGGAGAGGACCCAACAATGAGCCCAGAGGGACTCCACTAGTGACTGGCCTCTTTGTGGAAGTGGTCTCCCCTATGCTAACTTCCTGGGTCATGTCTGAGAGCCAGCCAGGAATCAAGTGTAGCACATAGGGGGTTATGCCTAATTCCATGAGTTTGTTTACAATGCCTGAATGAAGTATTATATTAAATGCCTTGGCCAGGTCAAGGTAGGCGTGTATGCACCATTTTGCCCACATCCATTGCTTTGGCAATTTCCTCAAAGAAGTCCATCAGGTTAAGTATACATGATCTACCCTTGACAAAACCAAATTGAGTTGGATCCAGTGTCTGGAGATTTCCAATGTCATTATTAATAATTTTCATGATAATTCTTTCCAAGGCTTTGTATATCAGACTAGTCAGACTAATGGATCTGTGTTTTTTGTGGTTCATAGAAGGACTGCCTTTATGCAGAGGAATGACTGTTGCAGTCCTCTATTTGTGTGGCATGAAGCCTGACTGGAGGCTATGGTTAAACAGTGACTCCAGTAGTCCTGATAGGTCATGTTTCATGCTATTGAGGAGACATCCTTGCATATTAGCTGCACTCAGTGATGTAGTGTTCATGGTGTTGAAGAGTACATTTAGGACCTGTTCCCTAATGATGGTTGGGGTGGTTATGTTCGATGGTATTTCTTGAGGGGTGACTGGGGGAGAGGGGGTAAAATTTGAGCTGAATCTGTCAGCCAGTAGATTTGCTATGTCTCCTGGCTCTGTGTAGGTGGCTCCATCACAATTAGCTTTGCAGTTTGTTAAGTACAGCCTTTGAGGTTCTGGGCATAGCTAAAGGAAGCCTTGTGGTTGTCTTTAACTAGTGTGTCTATTTTTACCTCAGAATTAGATCTGGTACATCTGATTTGCCCTCTGAGGTGTTTGTTTAGATTTATGGAAGCTTTTATCCTACTGTGCAGTTTATTTCCTGACTTTTGCTATGACTTTCTTCCTTATGTTGTATAGCCTCTTGATGTTTGGATTCTACCCGGGTAGCTTGTTTTTTTACATTTGCTCTGAGATTCTTTCTGGTATGCACAGCTGCCACTATGCATTTGTTAACATGATTGCATACAGTACTTGTGAATAACTCCACTTATGCAATTATACTGTTGGATGTTTGGGGGGGTGGCTTGAAAGTTTGTCAGGTTGTCACTTAATAATAGGAAGTTTATCTTTTAAATAAATGCTATGGAGTTAGCTGGGGTCATGGGTTTTATTTTTATTTCAAAAGAGACACCTTTATGGTCCGTACCATACTTGACAGGACAGGAAATTACAATGGGTGGGGTGCAATGTTCTCCCATGTTAGTGAAGACCAAGTCCAGTATGTTTACTCCCCTAGTAGGCATGTGGACTATCTGGTCCAGGGTGCTAATATTTACAAATTCCAGGAATCTCAGGCCCTGCAGGTTTGGGGTCATTTTGATTCCTTGTTTATAGTGAAGTAGTTAATGTCACTCTTGAAAATGATATTGGGTTGAATTTTAAGCATCTCCAGTAAATTTAAGTATGAGTTATAGGTTTTCTGGCTCATAGAAGGGGACCTACGGATAGCAAATATAGGAAATGGGACTTTGTTTATGGTAATTTAGATGTAGAGAAGCTCAAGCTCTTCATCCTGTTTGACCAGCCTTGAGGTGACCTTGTTATTGATGTAGACTGAGATGTCTCCATCTTTAATCCCTGCCTTTGCAGTTGTGGTCTAAATATGTGGAAGGCATTATGGCCTTGCAATGCCAGGGTGCCCTCATAGCTTTAAATCACATCTCGGTAACCACACTGATGTTTGCATTCCCTAGGCTGATGACAGCTTGGAGGGACGGAAGTTTCTTGTTCACACTCTTGTCATTGATCAGTAACTCCTTTAGATTTCCTGGGGCTGATTTTGTTATGTGATGGGTTTCAGTTTGGCAGTACCTACAAAAGGCAGCATGGAGAGGACAATGTTAGCCAATATTTAAACGTTGAAAGGGGAGGTGCAGACCATCCTTGGCAATGCAATGTGGCTTGTTGGCCATATCCTCCCATGCTGGCAAATACTGTACCCCTTTGGAACGCTAGCTATTCAGTTATTAAATTTGCTCATCCCCTGTTCATGTGTGGCATCATCTTTGGTGAAGGTAGAATGATGCACAGTGCTAGGCTATACCAGCCTTGGACACATAGTCTGAGAGCTCTAAAATGTCTCTCTTTACATAGTCCTGGGAAATATGTCTCAGGTAATTTATACATACATGGACTATGACAGAGTCATACATGTACCTGTGATCCAAAGACCTGAGTGCATGAGTGATCTGGCTGAGCCTGGCCCCTAACAGACAACTGACCATGGTTTTCTGATTATTCAGCTTGGTGAGTGGGAAATGTGTGTGCCTCACAATGGAGTCTCCAATGACCAGAATGTTGGATTATGTGGTGACTTACCTTATGGGCTTTGAGGTTGAGGCTGCATGTGCTGTCATGGGTGTTGTTTTGAGGCTGCTGAGCATATCAGTTGTAGTTCATGTCAGTAAAATATTTTAGAGTAAAGAGCAGAAACAGGAGTATCTATTCCTAAGCATGAGGGACAGTGCTTGTCCTGAGCAAGTTAGTTTCTTTTCATGCAACCAAGTAAATGGATACTCTTGTTGGACTAAAAGTGCAAGAACGTAAAATTAAATAGCAACAATAAAACCAAAATAGCAAATAATACTAAAATCTTGTCTAGAGGGCTACTCAAAAGTGCAGATGTCAGAAATCAGCAAGCATTACACTATTAGGGACCTTGTAAATGATTTAAAGTACAAAATCAACATATAAAGCAAAAATAAAGCAGTAGCACTCCAATACAGTTAACTGAAGTGCAAGACAATAAAATAAATCTTTTATCTGCAAAGTATGGAGCAGGATTAATTCAAGACCCTCTTACAGTGTGGTGCAGAAGCCAAGTAAATGTGAGCTCTGGGAAAATGGGCAGGAGACAAATTGTAGTGAGGGGGGTTTACTCAAGAGTATTACTGGTTTGGTAGGTGGGCACTCCACTGTATGTTATGGATCTATAGAAAACAATTGGTGCATTGTAATCAGCAAACAGTACACTATTAGGAACCTTTAAAATGATTTAAAAGTACAAAATCAACAAATAAAGCAGCAGCCAACAAATATTTATTTATCTATGTGTTTGTTTATTTATTTATTTAACATTTGTTTTCCAGGAAAGTCTGACTGGGACAGAGCCCATTTTCAGCGGAGGCCCAGGGAGAAATGCTCCAGCTAATACAATTAAATGACATGCAAAAGAATAAAATAAATCTGATACGTACCGATTATGTGGCAGGATTAATTCAGCATACTCTCATAGTCTGGTTAGGATGCCAAGTAGATAGGAGCTCTGGGAAAATGAGCAGGAAACAATTTATAATAAGGGATGTTTACTAAAATGAGCAGGAGACAATTTATAATAAGGGATGTTTACTAAAATGAGCAGGAGACAATTTATAATAAGGGATGTTTACTAAAATGAGCAGGAGACAATTTATAATAAGGGATGTTTACTATCTCTGGGAAGATGAGCAGGAGACAATTTATAATAAGGGATGTTTACTATCTCTGGGAAGATGAGCAGGAGACAATTTATAATAAGGGATGTTTACTATCTCTGGGAAGATGAGCAGGAGACAATTTATAATAAGGGATGTTTACTATCTCTGGGAAAATGAGCAGGAGACAATTTATAATAAGGGATGTTTACTATCTCTGGGAAAATGAGCAGGAGACAATTTATAATAAGGGATGTTTACTATCTCTGGGAAAATGAGCAGGAGACAATTTATAATAAGGGATGTTTACTATCTCTGGGAAGATGAGCAGGAGACAATTTATAATAAGGGATGTTTACTATCTCTGGGAAGATGAGCAGGAGACAATTTATAATAAGGGATGTTTACTATCTCTGGGAAAATGAGCAGGAGACAATTTATAATAAGGGATGTTTACTATCTCTGGGAAGATGAGCAGGAGACAATTTATAATAAGGGATGTTTACTATCTCTGGGAAGATGAGCAGGAGACAATTTATAATAAGGGATGTTTACTATCTCTGGGAAGATGAGCAGGAGACAATTTATAATAAGGGATGTTTACTATCTCTGGGAAGATGAGCAGGAGACAATTTATAATAAGGGATGTTTACTAAAATGAGCAGGAGACAATTTATAATAAGGGATGTTTACTATCTCTGGGAAGATGAGCAGGAGACAATTTATAATAAGGGATGTTTACTATCTCTGGGAAGATGAGCAGGAGACAATTTATAATAAGGGATGTTTACTATCTCTGGGAAGATGAGCAGGAGACAATTTATAACAAGGAATGTTTACTATCTCTGGGAAGATGAGCAGGAGACAATTTATAATAAGGGATGTTTACTAAAATGAGCAGGAGACAATTTATAATAAGGGATGTTTACTAAAATGAGCAGGAGACAATTTATAATAAGGGATGTTTACTAAAATGAGCAGGAGACAATTTATAATAAGGGATGTTACTAAAGAGCAATACTTGCTTGCTGGGTGGGCACTCAGCATTACGGATCTAAGGAAAACAATGGGTGGGAAAAATAGTTAAACAGCTCACACAGCTGAGAAAAGCAGTGAAAGGAGGGATGAACATTTGATGTCGCATTACCATAAGGGGCGGATGCCATAATCACAGGTGTTTAACAACAAAACAGGGAAAGAGTGGGAGGGTTGCGGAAAATACAAGAAGCAAAAAGTAGACTAGTTATAGAGGGATCCAGTCAAATAAAGCCAACACTGGAGCTATGTAACATCAGAACCTGTAGCACATCACAGTTCTCTTAGTCCTATGACTATGTGCTGTGGGTCAATGACTCCAGGTAGATTACAATTTTAGAAACTTTAGCTTTTATGATGGGGCCAAGAACAACTGTAACTAATCAGTAGGGAGTAGCAGGACACAGAAACAAAGTCAACAGGAAAGAGAGGAATCAGGTGTAGATCAGAGTATGTGCTGTGTGCTGTGTCTTTCAGAAGCATGCCAAAGACTGCACGTGCACGTATAAATTCCAGACACGTGCACTCCCTAGTGCCATTTGGAAAGAGCAGCCAGACCATGAGCTTGCATGATTGCAGTTGTTACTTTGTATATAAGTTACTTTAGTTAAAGTCAATAAACTTCTGTACTGATGTGTTTGCATAAAATAAAGTTGCTTGAACAGAACCCACAAAGACTCTTCTATTGCGTCCAAAATAGCAGAGCGTTGGTGTCAGAACCGAGGCTGCAGAGAATAATATTCAGAGCCATGAGGTGCAGAGACAACAGTGAAGGTAAAAATAACAGAAACTAGCAGGAAAAGAGCCAGATAAGAGCCAAAGATAATCAGAAGTAGCACAAACTGTTTGTTTGGTAAAATAGACAAACTGGGGGGGTTACAGGGGCACAAACAGCATTATTAAGCAAGCAGAAGGCACACAGGGTTTATTAACTAAGGGAAATGTATTACACAAAGAAATTTGATGAACAGATTAATAGTAAAGCAAAACAAATGTGTTTAAACCAATACGGGTGTGTATGACATACACAGGTATGTTTTTAGTAAACCAAGCACACGAGAAGTACACTGGGCATGAAAAGGGCTTAAACAAGCAAAACAAATATAATAAGGGCAAAAAGGGCACATTAAGGGTAAATAAGGCAGTATAATAAGGGCAAAAAGGGCACATTAAGGGTTAATAAGGCAGTATAATAAGGGCAAAAAGGGCACATTAAGCAAAAATCAGAGGCAACAGAAAGAGACCATTCATTTGTGTATACACCAGCAGTATATGAAGGAGAAGGTGAAAACCATCATATTGTGGTACGGGCTAAGTCAAGGGAAGACCCTGAGTGTTTGAAGCGCAAGTTCAGAGAAATGTGTAACCCTCAGACAAATATTAAATTAGAGAGGCATTTGCTTTAAATGAGAGATCAGAAACCAGGGGAAACTTCTGCAGCTTATATAACTGATCTGAGAAACAAAGTTAAAATGTATCAGTTTGGTGACTTAAAAGATGAGCTGATAAAGAACAGGCTTGTGTGTGGTATTAATAATGTTGTTGTGAGAAATAATTTTGCTTGTTGACAGTGATTTAACATTGAGCAAGGCCATAGAGATTTGTCAAATCCATGAGGTGACAGAAAAACACATAAGTATGCTTGCGATTGACAAGAGCATGGTTTCAGTAGGCTCCAGAGCCAAAGTAGATAACATGCAACACGTGGCAAACAGAAGGAGGCCCAAGCATGTGGCAGCTACAGGGTTTCCTGGGAGGAGACGTAGCTTTCCAGCAAGTTTTAAGAAGGGAGCAAACTCAGTGCAGTACAAGCATAAATCAGCAAAACCCAAATCAGTGCAGTACAAGCATGAATCAGCAAAACCCAAATCCAGCTTTTTTATTAACTGTCACAATTGTGGTGCAAATCATGCGTCTAAAAGTGCTTAACATTTGGTTGGCAATGCCACAAGTGTAACAAAATGGAACCATTTCCAAAAGTTTTGCAAATCAACCTTACACAATTGTAAGGAAAGGGCACATAAACAAGCAAGTTGATCAAGTAGAGCTGAAGCAGTCAGTTTTCTATGTAGATGGTGTATCAGTACTTGGTGAAAGAGTTGATGCAGTGAATTTGTTACCAAGAAGTGAAGTGTTTTGTACTGTCTGGATTAATGGAAAATGCACAGAGCTTAAAGTCGACACTGGTTCAATGTGTAATGTTATATCAGCAGACACATTTATTAAAGTGAGAACTAATAAACAACTCAATGTGGTCAGTAGTGCACAACTTGCTGCTTATGGAGGTGAAGAAATTCAAACTGAAGGCTCAGTGATGCTTTCATGTCATTTGGCCAAGAACTGTTACAACTTGTTATTCTATGTAGTCTGAAGACCAGTACAGACTTTATTGGGTCTCAAACATTGTTTGAGAATGAATCTGCTTTCTTTTGTTAAAGAAGTTCATCACATAAGTGGATTTCCAAATTCAAAATTTTTCTGAAGCCATTTTCTCAGAGTATGCTGTTGTTTTCAATGACAAGTTGGGCAAACCTCCAGTTGTGTATTCCATAAAGTTAGACCCTGAGGTCACTCCAGTAGTCAGACCAGTGAGAAGAGTTCCAATAGCTATGCAAGATAAAGTTAAGGGTCAGATGGATAAAATGGTGCAGCAAGGTGTGATTTGTCTAGTCACAGAACCAACTGAATGGGTGTCGTCCATGGCAGCAGCTCACAAAAAAGGCTCAGATGAAATCAGAATATGCATTGACCCAAGAGATTTGAACAAAGCATTGAACAGGCCATATCATTGAATGTGCACAGTTGAAGAGGTCGCAACTCTAATACCGAATGACATTGTTTTTCTGTCTTGGATGCAAAGAGTTAATTTTGGCAAGTGATGTGTGATCACAAATCTTCATTTCTGACCATGTTTTGTACTCTGTTTGTCAGATACAGATTCCCAAGGATGCCATTTGGAATATATTCTGCAAGGGAAGTTTTTCAGTGTTCAATGGAGCAAATTTTTTTGAGTTATTCTTGTGCCATAATAGTAGATGATTTATTGGTTGGAGGCCATGGTGAAGTGGAGCATGACAGAAATCTAAAGAAAGTTCTAGACAGAGCACGTGAAGTGAACTTGAAGCTCAATCTTCTGAAATGCAAATTCGGACTTCCTGAAGTTACATACATAGGTAATTTATTTACCAGTACTGGCTTGAGATCAGAGCTGACCAAGCAAGTAGTTATTCTTGAGATATCAGCACCAGACAATGTACAAGCTCTACAGTGGTTCATAGGCATGGTCCACTATTTAGGCAAGTTTATACCAGACTTCAGTGAGCTGGCAACACCTTTAAGAGAGCTAATGCTCAAAAATGCTGCATGGTCATGGTTAGAAGAGTACCAGAAGGTATTTGAAGACCTTAAGCAGAAAATTTCCACCCCATCTACATTAAGATACTATGATGTGAACAAACCAGTCACTTTTTCATGTGATGCTTTAAAATTTGGTCTTGGCACAGTTATACTTCAAGAGAGTAGACCAGTAGCCTACGCATCTAGAACACTTACTCAGACTAGGATGCAGTATTTTCAAATTGAGAAGGAGCTTTTGGCAATAGTATTTGCATGTTCCAAGTTTCATTAATATATTTATGGTCAAGCTATTCAGATTGAAACTGACCACCGACCTCTAGTTACTTTTCTAAAGAAGCCTACTCATTCTGCTCCAGCAAGATTATAAAGAATGATGCTCAGATTGCAAATGTACAACTTCAGAATAGTCTATATGAAAGCCAAATTGCTCTTTCTGGATGGTACCTTATCCAGATCACCCAGAAATATTACAGAACACCTTGATACAGAGAATTTTGACATTGACATGATAGCAGTGCATAATTTTTTTACAACTAGACTTTATGAGTTAAGAGATCATACAAAGACTGATCTAATTTTGCAAAAGCTGAATCACTACATAGATGATGGATGTCCATCAAAGCAATCTAGTACACTGCCAGAAGTGCAAACCTATTTTCCTTACGAGATATATTGTTGGTGAAAGATGCCATTATTTTCAAAGGTCATAAAATTGTTGTTCTTACTTCCTTACAACAAGAATATATCCAGATTTTGCATCGTGGTCACCCAGGTTCAGCATCCACTAAATGAAGAGTGAGAGATTTGGTATTTTGGCCTTCATTACTGAAAAATATTGATAAAGTATTTTCTTCTTGTTTGGTATTTAATAGTACTAGACCTCATTTGCAAAGAGAACTACTTCAGCTAAGTCCAGTTCCTGACCTACCTTAGTCAACAGTAGCCACTGATATCTGTGAGTGGAATGATCAACACTACTTGGTTTTGGTAGACTCTTATTTGATTTGGTTTGATATTGATTTGATACCTAACCTATCATTCATTGCTCTTATTACTAAGTTAAAATGCCATTTCTCAGTCCATGGTAGTCTCCACAAAGTTATTTCTGGCAATGGTATTCAATTTACTAGTCCGTTGTTTCAGAAATTTGCAAGAGAATGGGACTTTATACGTGTCACTAGTAGTCCTGAATATCCTCAGTCCAATGGTATAGCTGAACGTGCAGTACAGAGTGAAAAGCAATTACTTGAAAGGTTTACATGTAACAATACCAATGTGTTCTTAAATTTGCTTATTCTCAAAAACATATCTCATGGCAATATTCTTGGCTCACCTGCTCAAAGACTACTTTCCAGACAAACCAGAACTATGCTACCCATTAATTTCAGTTTATTGAGGCCTATACTTGAGAGCAATATAGCCATCAAGACTCAATTGTTTAAGAAGCATAATATCCAGAAATGCAGCTATGACAGATTCAGCAGATTATTTCATTCATTGAGGGAAGGAGAGAAAGTACGAATCTCAATGATGAAATGTTACAACCGAATCCACCAGATTACAGGCATCTGTGCCAAGCCAAGATCTTATCTGGTAATCTCCGAAGGTGTGGAATATAGGAGGAATCATAGACTTCTTCTTCCTGTACAAGAATCATCATCATCATCATTATCGTCATCATCATCACAACATTGTTTCTGTGATATAGACTCCAAAGCTAAGAGCGAACCAGATGATAGTCCCATACCAGAGTGTGTTCACACCTTTGATTACATTCCTGAAGATGTTCTGAACATTCCAAAGGTTGAACATTTTGTAGAGACAGCTTCAGTTGCTAAATCCAATTCCCAGTTTTATGTCACATGATATGGATGGATATCTAAGACCAGTGTGAAATATGCAGCAACATGGGCTTAACTCTATGCATATACATATATCTATATCTATATCTATATATATATATATATATATATATATATATATATATATATATATATATATATATATGGATTCCATACACTAGATCAAATTTTCACTAATTTGAAATAGTGCATGGAATGCTCACTGCAGCAAAAGTGCACTTAATTGAAAGTGCACTTACACAAAGTTCAGCAAAACGGACGGGTGTTGTACTGAACTTCGGTGCAGTACTCACGGACCTTAGGGTTAGGCCACGGGTCATAGTAAGGGGATAGCCCATAGAGCTATCCCCTTACCATGACCCATGCCCTAATCCTAAGGTCCGTGATGACTGCAGCACAGTGAAGGACATAGTAATGTCCTCCACTATGGTGTGAAAGTCACGAACCTTAGGGTTAGGGCATGGGTTAGGGTAAGGGGATAGATTTATTAACTATTCCCTTACCCTAACCCATGCCCTAACACTAAGGTCCCTGACTATCACACCATAGTGGAGGACATAGTTTGTTTTTTATGTCCTCCACTGTGCTGCGGTGCTTTCGGTGAAGTGCACTTGCATGAAAGTTCACTTTCATTAAAGTGAACTTTCGCAGAAGTGAGGCTTCCTAGTACAAGTTCAAAGTAGTGAACTTTCGTTCTTGTAATAGAAATCCATATATATATATATATATATATATATATATATATATATATATATATATATATATATATATATATATATATATATATATATATATGTATGTACCTAGCTTTTATAATGCATGGCCAAGAATTACCTGTGATCTCAGCATGCCAAAATAATTTCATGACATTCCATGATCTATTTCTCAAATAGGGAGGATGTAGATCACAGTGCATGTGCTGTACGCTGTGTCTTTAAGAAGCATGCCTAAAATTAGGTAAACTGATTACAAGTGTTACAGATAAGGCATATCTGCAAAATAATTTGACTAAATTGACCATTTGGGCATAGTAGAATAATATGTTGATAAATAAATCAAAACGTAAGCATATGAGATTTGTGAGACACAAACTGAAAGGTGAATATTTAATATAGCATGCAGTGATTGAAACTGTAGACTAATTTAATGACCTGGGTATATGGGTAATTCAGCTATGAGTTTTTCTAATCATATCAACCAATTGGCTAATGATAGTTATAGAGCTACAGGTTATATAAAAAGATTTATAAATTCTAGGAAATCAAACATAATGAAGTCATTGTTTGTTAGTTACATTAGACCCAAACTTGACTATGGAATAACAATATGGAAACCCTATAGGAACACAAGCATGAATAAACTGGAAAGAGTACAGCAGAAATATACCAGGGGCATCCATGGATGTAAAAATCTAACTTATTATGAAAGACTAAAATATCTGAACTTGTACAGTGTCTCTTATAGATATTTAAGAGAAGATCTTATTCAGGTATATAGGGCATTTAAGGACAACTATCTCTGGGAATGTTTGTGGTTATCAAAAAGTACTAGAGAATTGTCAGAAAAATTATGTAGAAGATTCTATAAGAATGAGAAGTGTTCTAATTGGTTTTCTGACAGAGTAGCCAATGCTTGGAACAGACTAACAAATTACATTAAAGCGAGTACTAGTTTGGATATTTTTAAGAACAGCCTGAACGTTTATTATGGGAATAAGTGTTTTGGCATATTGGCAAGCTAGAAGGGCTTTAATGCCCGTGCTTGAAACATTTGTATGTATGTATGTATGTATGTATGTATCTATGTAAAGAATGCACATGCATGTATAAATTCCAGACACATTCACTCCCTAGTGCCATTTTGTAAGAGTAGCCAGAGTGAGAGCATGCATGATCACAGTTGTTAGTTTGTATATAAGTTACTTTAGTTAAAGTCAGTAAACTTCTATAGTGACGTGTTTGCATAAAATAAAGCTGCTTGAACAGAACCCATGAGGACTCTTCTACTGTGTCCAAAGTAGGAGAGCAACATAAGGTAAATGATAAGCAGGAAAAAAGATTCTAGCAGCAAAACTGGAATGTAAAGAGCTATGAAAGAACTGAAGCACAAACCTTTCAGTAGATGTTATAATACTGCCACTACTGCAATTGTACAGTCTAGTGCACCAGACTATGCAGAAATTTACCACTAACATTGTTCATAGAAAAATGCAGTAATAAATGACAAAATGAGCTTTAAATCTGGCAGCAGTTAACACTTCTGCCACAGATGAGAATAAAGCTACAAGACTAAGGCCTCAGAGAGAGTTAAAAATACAAGTAGCAAGCCTTTAAAATTAATTTCAGTAATGGAAATAGTAGTCCAGTAAAATGTATAAACAATGCTAAGATCTTGCAGAAATTCAAAATGATCCCACAATTATAAATTAACCTATAAGTCTAAGCTCCCAGAGCAAACTAAAAATGCAAACATATGATGTTTTGGGCTAAAACATGGGAAAAAAGCAAAAACCTTTAAAAACAATATCACATCACAGGTCACTATAAGTGCAACTGAAAATATTTAAGCAGAATTGAAATAAAAGCTGTTTTCTTTCCTTTTTGATGAAAAGAGTGTTTCTCACACATTAGATAACTCCATGTCCCTCAGAATCTTGAATAAAATAGCCTAGCTGGGCTTAGCTCTGTGCTGGTTGTAGCAGACTAGCTAGAGAAGGCATTAATCAAGTAAAGAAACAGATGTTTGGTGCCAGAGCCATGGGCTCAAGCTTAATGCCAAGAAATGTATAGTTATCCCCTCTGGGAAAAAACATGTATCCACGAATTACCACATAGATGGCAGTACAGTAAACACCAAAATTGTGATGAAAGACTTAGGGACACAGGTGGACAGTGGTCTCACCTTTGATAACCACATTGCCACAACAGTCAGGAAATCCTTCTATGTGGCACACCTCATCACTAAGGGCTTTTCATCCAGAAAAAAGGAGGTCATTGTCCAACTGTACTAATCCCTCATTAGACCCATTAGTGAATACAACGCCCCATTTAGCATGTACCTCTCAAGATATCTGTAACAACTGGAGAGGCCACAGAAATACCTCACTAAAAGAATCACAGGCCTAAAGTAGATGCCCTATGCTAACTGTCTAAAAAAAACTCCAGCTATACTGTGTGGCATATCGTCTACTCAGAGGCCATCTCTGCTTAACATACATGACCATGTCAAACCCTGAGCTGCAGGACATGTTTCACTTAAAGAAATCCCAATCCACACAGAGCCACATGCTCCAGGGATCTAGACCTTGTCATCACAATGAACAAAACATTCTGGAGGGATAGGTTCCTGACCCAGAGACTCTCCATACTCTAGAATAGACTGCCCATACATGTCAGGCAGAGTGTCTCCTTGGCCCTCTTCAAAAGGAAACTTAATGATTGCATGGGAGATAGGAAATTCACCCCGGGGAGCATGTCAGTCACCCTGCTAGACAGGGGTCCTTGGAAGTAAATATTGTGGCAAGAAATATCCAGGGAATTGTTATGGCTAGGCTTGTATAGGGCCTAGGGTTTATAGCCTAGTACCAACCTATGAACCTATAAAGCCTATATTGGAGAAAACATTTTTGACTAAAACACAAGAAAAAGCAGAAAAGTACAAAAAAAGTATCACCATGCAGGTCACTATAAGTGCAAATGAAAGCATTTAAGCAGAAATTAAATAAAAGCTTGTTTCTTCCCTTTTTGATGAAAAGCTTGATTCTCACAGTTCAGAGCTTTCCACACCTCACAGAGTCTTGAACAAAAGACCCTGGGTAGGCATAGCTCTGTGCTGGTTAAAGAGATCCAGTCAAATAAAACCAGTACTGGAGTTCTTTGACTTCACCACCTGTAACAATTCACAGTTCTCTTGGTCCTTGGAATCTGAGCTGCAGGTTAATGACCCCCATATAGGTTAGAATTTCAAAAACCTTAAATTTTACAGTGGAGGTCAAGAAGAATTGTAACTAATTAGTAGAGAGCAGCAGAACAGCTGTACTTAATGCATCAGTGGGGGCTGGGACAGACACAAATGGCAGGGAAAAACAGTTACAAAGTAAAAAGAAAAAAATGGAATGCAGGCAAGTGATAAGCAGAATTTAAGACACTTGCAGCAAAACTGGAATGTAAACAGCTGTAAAAGAAGGGAAACACAAACCCTGCAGTAGAATGTACAATACTGCCACTACTGCAATCCCAGTACAGTCATCATGCAGAAATGTACCAGTAACACTGTTTATGGAAAATGCAGTATTAAATGAAAAAAATGAGGCTCAAATATTGTAATAAATTCACAGTTCTACCACCTCTGTAAACAAAATTACAAGGCTAAGGTCCAAGACAGAGTTCAATACAGAAATCTCTATATTTTACAAGGATTTTTTTGTCAGACAATAGAAGTGCAGTAAAGTGAATACATGATGCTAAGGTCTTGTTCACAATTCCCCACAACAGCAAATGTAATTAAGAGACAAAGCTCCCAGAACAACCTAAGAAAATGCAAACAGATAACATTTTTGTTTTTTGCTAAACATGGAAAAAATCAGAAAATAATAAAAAGAGTGTCACCGTACACGTCACTATAAGTGCAACTGAAAATATATAAAAAAGAGTGTCACCATACATGTCACTATAAGTGCAACTGAAAATATATCAAAAAGAGTGTCACCGTACACGTCACTATAAGTGCAACTGAAAATATAAAAGTAGAATGGAAGTAAAAGCTTTTTTATTCCTTTTTGATGAAAATCATGCTTCTCACACTTCAGGGTTTCCAACACTTCTCAGTCTTGAATGAAAGACCCTAGGTGGGTGTGGCTCTGTTCAGGATATAGTAGGCAAGCTAGAGAGGTATCCAATCAAATAAAGCCAATACTGGAGCTCTGTGGCTTAGAACCTGTAGTAAATCACAGTTCTGCTAGTACTATGACTCTGAGCTACAAATAAGTGACTTCGGGTAGATTAGAATTTTAGAAACTTTAGCATGTATGGTGGGATAGGAAACAACTGCAACTAATCAATGGGATGAAGCAGGAAAAGCAGTACTTAGTGTATCAGTGATAGCTGGTCCAGACACAAAGAACAAGGGAAAACAGTAGCAAAATAAACAGAAAGGCACCAAAATGCAACTTAAAAAAGGTAAATAATATGCACAATAGAAGACACTAGGAGGAAAACTGTAATGTAAACAGCAGTAAAAGAAATGAAGCCTTAAGGGTCCATACTAGGTCCCCATTTTTTTCTCTGCCTTTATCAATGATCTGTACACCACCATCCCAGGAGCCACTTGCACCCAATATGCAGATGACTCAATGCTAATATGCTCTGCCTCCTCTCCTACACAACTTCTAACCCTCACCCAGACCACTTTCAGCATGGTAGAAACATGGCTAGCTAATCACCGCCTGCTTCTAAATCCTAACATAACCAAGCTATTGCTTTTCTCCCCTAACCGTAGAATTTCTCCTCCTTCCTTCGACATTAAATCTAGCAATGGCACCGTTATCTCCCCTGATGACCATACAAAGCTTCTAGGTGTAATAATAGACAACAACCTTAAATTTGATAAACATGTCAGTCACACTATTAAGTCCATCAACAAAAGCTTGACTCCCTGTAAAGAGCCAAACCTTTCCTCACCCCCCTAGCTAGGGTAGCTATTGCAAGATTGCACCTCCTCTCTACCCTTATATGTATGCCTCCCCTGAACTTACCAACCTATCCAAAACCGATCTCATCAAATTATCAGGTTGTTACAATCATATAGCCAGATTTGCTACTGGCATGGCTTTTAGGACCAACCATTGCCAGAACCTCAAAGTACTGGGATGGCTAAAGTATCCTATCTTTCTACAGTTCAACCAGCTTATAGTAGCGCATAAAATACTCCATCAACCTGATAACACCCCTGCCCTCAAAAATATTCTCACCCCTCATAGTGCCCCCAGGCCATTATGCACAGCTGATAAACTAATGATACTGACCCGAAAATCCAACAACTCTGCAGGCGATGCTATATTTGCCAACTCAACCAGTAAAATCTGGAATCTACTCCTACTACCGTTACCATGAAAACCTCACTACCCCTATTTAAAAGAGAATTCAAAAAATACCTCACATCTCATTGGCTGTGCTCTTGTTCTAAACCTGACTAACAACTTCACTAATACATGTCTTGCTACCCAATCTGCTGCTAGCCAAGTATCTATGCCTCATAGCATTTTAAATGTCCAAGCATTGTGAATTATGAGATCTGATTGTATTCTATGTTCATATTTTCTGATACGTCTTTGCCAATTAGATGCAAGGCTGCACATTGTATATTGATATCTGCCTGCATTCTTTGTCTATATTTTTCTAAACATGTCTGCCTGAGTTTATCACTCAGTGACGTATGTACTGTCTCTTTTTTGGTATGCGGAGCTTTTCTCCACAGGCCTCCACTGAAAATGGACATATATCCAGTCGGACTATCCCAGTCAACAAATGTAAAATAAAATAAATAAACAAAATAAATAAATACAATACTGCCAATACTGGAAGCTGACTATAGTCAAAAGTACTAGTCTATGCAGAAATTTACAAGTAGCACTGCAAAATAAGGCTTATATCTGGTACTAGTTCACAGTTCTGCCACTACTGTGAATGAAACTATAAGACTGGCTGTCTTTTAGAAGTAATTCTGCTTATTAAGATAGTAGTGCAGTAAAATATATAAATGATGCTAAGATCTTCCAGTAATTCAAAAGTTTATCACAAAAGCAATTAAAACTACTAGACTTAGGTCCAAACACAAGTAAAAAAAATGTAAACAACTTTTTTTTCCTCAAACATGGGAAAAGTGACCACGGTACAAAAATTGCATCACCACATAGATCGCTATAAAACAACTGAACATTTATAAGCAGAACTGAAATACATTTTTTCTTCCATTTTTGGTGAAAAAATACTTCTCATAGATCAGGGCTTCTTCCCACCTCTTTCAGAGTATTGAATAAAAGACTGCACTGGTTATAGAAGACTAGTTAGAGGGATATCTAATCAAATAAAGCCAGTATAGGAGCTCTGCGACTTCAGTACCTGTAACATGTCACAGTTCTGTTAGTCATTTGACTCTGAGCTACAGGTCAATGACCCAGTGTAGATCAGAATTTCAGAAACTTTAACTTTTACAGTTGGGCAGGGAATAACTTTAATTAGTAGGGATTAGCTTATGTATTAGTGGAGTCTGGACAAAAAAAAAGCAGGGAAAAGCAGTAGCAAAGTAAAGAGAAAGGCACAGGGATGCAACTTTAAGTAGGTAAATGGTCATCGAAATATAAGACTCTTGCAACAGTGGAATGTTAATTGCAAAAGAACTGAAGCACAAACCTTGCAGTAGAATGTTCAGTACTGTCATGACTGTAATCCACTATTGTCTAAGGTACCAAACAATGCAGAACTTTACCAACAGCACTATTTCTGGAAAAATGCAGTAATAAATAACAAAACGATGCTCATGTCTGGCAGTAGGTCACAGTTTTGCCACTACTGCAAATGAAACTACAAGACTAAGGCCTCAAAAAGTGCTCAAGATAAAACTGTGAATTAAACTACTAGACTAAGGCCCAAAAACAGTATTTAAAATACAAACAATTAGCTTTTACACATAAATCTTCTTATAGAGATAAAAGTGTATTAAAATATGTAAAAAATGCCAAGATCTTTCATCAATTCAAAATTTTCCCCCCAGCTGCAAAGGAAGTTACAAGACTAAAGCTCCAGAGCAAACTAAAATATGCAACCAAGTAACTCTTGTTAAAACAAAGGAAAAGGCAGAAATGCACAAAAACTGTATCACCGCACTGATCACTATAAGTGCAACTGAGAATGTGTAAGCTGAAATGAAATAAAAGCTTTGTCCCTTCTTTTTTGATGGAAAGGTTTATTTCAGGGCTTTCCTCACCTCTCAAAGTCGTGAATAAAAGATAATATGTGGCCATAGCTGTGTACATGTTATAGCAGACTAGCCACAGAGGGTTAAATCAAATAAATCCAGAATTGGAGCCCCGTGAATTCAGAATCTGTAGCAAGTATGGTTATCATAGTCTTTATGACACTGTGCTATAGGTCAATGAAACCAGGTAGGTTAGAATTTCAGAAACTTTAGCTTTTACTGTGGGGGAAAGAGAAGAACTGTTACTAATCAGTAGGGAGCAGTATGGAGAGGTGTACTTAAAGTGTTAGTGGGGGCTGCAGCAGAACGGAGACCAAGGGAAAACTGTATAAAGTAAACAGAAAGACACTAGAATGCATCTTTTAGCAGGTAAATGATAAGTAGAATACAAAACTCTGGCAGCAAAATTACAATGTAAACAGCTGTAAAAGAACTGAAGCACAAATCCTGCAGAAGAATTTAGAATACTGCCACTACTCCAAGGCATGAGCCTATACAGAAATGTAGCAGTAACACTGTCTATGGCAAGCATTCAGTTCTACATAGATAACCTTTGGAATGCCAGACACTAACTTCAGGCAGATGTTCTGATGACGATGTGGACTTAGCATACAGATAAACTTTGGCATGCCAGGCACTAACTTCAGGTGGCTGTTCTAATGATTATTTGGGCTTAGCATACAGATAACCTTTGGCATGCCAGGCACTAACTTCAGGCAGATGTTCTGATGACTATGTTGGCTTAGCATACAGATAACCTTTGGCATGCCAGGCACTAACTTCAGGCAGATGTTCTGATGACTATGTGGGCTTAGCATATAGATAACCTTTGGCATGCGGGGCACTAACTTCAGGCAGATGTTCTAATGACTATGTGAGCTTAGCATACAGATAACCTTTGGCATGCCGGGCACTAACTTCAGGCAGATGTTCTGATAACTATGTGGGCTTAGCATACAGATAACATCTGGCATGCCAGGCACTAACTTCAGGTGGCTGTTCTAATGACTATGTAGGATGACTATGTGGGCTTAGCATACAGATAACCTTTGGCATGCCAGGCACTAACTTCAGGCGGCTGTTCTAATGACTATGTGGGCTTAGCATACAGATAACCTTTGGCATGCCAGGCACTAACTTCAGGCAGCTGTTCTAATGACAATGTGGGGTTAGCATACAGATAACCTTTGGCATGCCAGGCACTAACTTCAGGCGGCTGTTCGAATGACTATGTGGGCTTAGCATACAGATAACCTTTGGAATTCCAGGCACTAACTTCAGGTGGCTGTTCTAATGACTATGTGGGCTTAGCATTCAGATAACCTTTGGCATGCCGGGCACTAAATTCAGGCGGCTGTTCTAATGACTATGTGGGCTTAGCATTTTTGATAGGACTGGAAGGAATGTCATGCTTCTCTGCTAGGTTTGGGAAATTTCCTTTCACTCCACAACATTCACTTTTGTGTAAGATATACCCCCTGCCCTATGTGCAGCAGAACTATACCACTATTGCCCTTCTTATGCACAAAGTCTATAGTCTGTGGCCATAAGAATGCCCCGAAGTCTTACTGATGCTCCCAAACCCCTCACTCTTTATAGCAGCAGAACTTTGTGTTTTAACTAACATAGTGAACTGTTGGAATCTGATTTATGTCTGCACAATACCTAGTGATGTCCTAGAGCCCTCCTGCCTGTGTAACAGAAGTGTTGCGCACAGGTGGTGATATGGGCAGACATAGTGATCTGTTTGTGATTGGGTGATGTCTGTTCTATAACTAGTGATGTCCTGGAGCCCTGCTGCCTCTGTAATGGAAGAGCTGTGCACAGCTGGTATTATGGACAGACAAAGGGATCTGTTTTTGTATGGGTGATGTCTGCACTATAACTAGTGATGTCCTATATCCATGCTGCCTGTGTAGCAGAAGAGCTGTGCACAGCTGGTGTTATGGGCAGACAAAGTAATATGTTTTATTATGGGTGATGTCTGCACTAAAACTAGTGATGTCCTAGATCCATGCTGCCTCTGTAACAGAAGAGCTGTGCACAGCTGTTGTTATGGACAAAGTGATCTGTTTGTCTATGTGTGATGTCTGCACTAGTGATGTCCCATATCCCTGCATCCTGTGTAAAAGAAGAGCCATGCACAGCTGATGTTATGCACAGACAAAGTGTTCTGTTTGTGTATGGGTGATGTCTGCACAATAACTAGTGATGTTCTAGATCCCTACTGCCTGAGTAACAGAAGAGCTGTCCAAAGCTGGTATTGTGGACAGACAAAGTGATCTATTTGTGTATGGGTGATGTCTGCACTATAACTAGTGAAGGCCTAGAGCCCTGCTGCCTGTGTAACAGAAGAGCTGTACACAGCTGGTGTTGTGGACAGACAAAGTGATCTGTTTGTGTAAAGGTGATGTCTGCACTATAGCTAGTGATGTTCTACAGCCCTGCAGCCTGTACACCAGAAGAGTTGTGCAAAGCTGGTGTTATGGACAAAGTGATCTGTTTGTGTATGTGTGATACTAATTAGTTTTACTGTTTGATTGGTTAGAGTAGCAGGGTGTGTGTGTATCTTTTATGGTATAAGAGTTTGAATGTTTTTTGTAATTTTACTCTGATGATGCCCTACGAACTGGATGGGTGAAAGCGCTTAGGACTTTGCAAGCTGGTTCGCTGTTCTGAAGTTTTACCAATAAAGCCTTTGTGTGTGGTCGATCCTGGTTTGTTTTTTTTACAAGTTTATTCGTTGTATTCGTTGTATTTTGGTTGTGGAACTATTCCTTTGCTGAACGGGGATCGATAGCTCATCATTGCCTTTTTTGGTTATTACAATGGAGCAGCTTATGATACAGTTTATCGATATTACTCAAAAACTTGTGAAAACTATGCAGGACAAGTTTCAGCCAACACGAAAAGTGGTGGAAAAGAAAATTGCCCGGTCAACACGGATGATGTTACTTTAATTGATTCCCAAGCAGAACTTTACACTTTTTTACACACACCCCTGACTACGAGCATTAGAGTGGTAACTCTTCCTATTACAGTTGATAACAATGGAACACAAATATTAGCCATATGCATACACCTAACCCCAGGGAAGGTAACTTTGTCAACTTACTAAACCCTCCTACTATGAGTTTGAAGCAGGTTGTAATCAATACAGCCAGCAACAGCTCTATACGCGCACAACTTGTTGAATTTGAGAAAAAACTCAAGCGGTTTAAATCCCTTCAGATGGACAATGTCTTCCTGGAAAAGTCAATTTAATTAAAGCAGGTGCCAAAGGGCTTAAGGGTTTTCAAGTTACCCATGGGCTTCGATGAGAACTCAGAAGCATTTCAGGAATTATTGGCATTGTTCGACAACACAGGTATTGAACTTATGCGTATTATTTTACATAACAACTCTGCCAAAATAGAAACATTAAAGGATGAATTAGCTGTATTGAATAGCAATATAACCAAAGATTTATTATTTGAATTTAATAAACACAAATACAACAATATTTTAACGGACATGGATGTTTTTGTTAAAAGAGGCTTGGAGAACAAGACTAATAAGTTAAATAGGGACACCCATGATTACGCTAACAATAGAGTTTACACCCACTTCAAGGCCTACGAAGATTTGACTGGTAGATCTGGCAGACTGTTTGGTGGTGACACGAACTACCCTTCGGACATTAACAATGAGAGAGGTACTGGCTCTTATGTTGAACATTGTGTATTTTCCGACGAAGTCAATGACAATGAGCATTTTTTTAGAAAATCAGCCTGTGAGATACTTGCAAAGGATTTGCAAGCACCAACAGGGCACAATACAACAGAATGGAGGCAATATGAGAGGACAGAGACAATACACCAGACGGAGGTGGTCACAGGGGAACAACTACCTACCTCTCACCTATGTCCTTCTAATTCTATGTATTCTACTGACTTACTAGTTGCCTCCAATACTGACATTTTGGACTTTGCAAAAATTGACTGTGACAATTTGTCTGATATTGACATTTTTGAGTGTTCGTGGAACAACTTTGAGCTTGAAAGTCTACCAGATCCAACTATGGTTGAGGCTGGGTTTATTACACACAATAATAGCACTGTCTATTCACATCTTGACAATGAAGTTGCTTGTGACAAGGGTGTCGAGTTTGACATTTATGATAACTTAGAAGCTTTGGTAGTTTCAGAAAGTGTTGAACACTACTGTAATTTGACCAAGAAAGGTAGTTTTTGTATTTATAATTTCAGTGATTTAGTATTAAGTGATGATTATTGTGATTTGTTCATAAAGGGTTTCTCCTTTGTGCCTTAATTTAGGCATGAGATTGCTAAAATATTAGTCAACTTAAAACTGGATACAAGGGAGTTGAACTTGAAATTATATTTTTCTAATCACAATACTCAATTAACAAATACTTTATCGACACTGAAAAGAAAAAGTACATTTATTCCCCCTTCCAATCCCACTATACATATGTTTGAACAGTTATGTGAAACACAGCTGAGGAGACATTTGAGGGGTATCAACAACATATGTGACAATTTGACAACTGGGAAAAGATTTTGTCTCCACAAGCTAATGTCTTCTGATACTTACAGAGTGATGAAACCTGACAAGGGTGGAGGTGTCGTCATTATGACTAAAACAGATTATTCTAGCAATATGTTAGAACTGTTGAATGACACCTCCACATACACTAGGGTTTCTAAATATGATGTCAACAGTGCCTATATTAAATTGGATTGGCAGTTGTACGAGTGGCTCATGGATGGAGTGTTTGACAAGGCAGAATATGATTACCTTTTTGTAGGTTCACCTGTCATCCCCTCCATCTTTGGAATTCCCAAAATTCACAAAAATATTAACAATCCACCGTTTCGTCCAATTGTTTCTGCTAGGGGTTCCAAGACTGAGGCCATGGCATTGTTTGTTTATTTTTATTGTAAAGATAGGTTCATAGGTTTATACTAGGCTATCTGCCCTAAGGCATTTATAAGCCTAGCCCAAAGTTTTGTGGCTTACACCACCCCTTATATTAAAAAATACTTTGCCCATTAGTTTGTTGTGCCTCTGTCCAGCAGTGACACAGAGATGATTCCCGGGGTAAACCTACGATCTCCCATCCACCGGTCAAGATTTCTCTTGAACAGAGCCAGCGAAGTGCTCTGCCTCACATGGACCGGGATTTTGTTCCACAGCATAGGGAGTCTCTGGGTGACAAATCTATCCCTCCAGCATGTCCTATTTATATCCGTGCTAAGGTTTAAGTCACTTGCTCTAGTGGATCTGGTAGATTTGGATTTTTTGAGGTGGAGCATGTCCATTAATTCCGGGTTGGACATGGCCTTGTATGTCAGGCACAGGTCACCTCTGAGCAGGTGGTATGTGACTGAATAGAGCTGGAGTTTCTTCAGTCTGGCAGCATATGACAGATTTTGGAGTCCCTTTATCCTTTTGGTGAGGAACTTTTCGGGTCTCTCCAATTGCTGCAGGTGTCGGGTGAGATACATCCCGAATGGGGCATTGTACTTGATCATTGGTCTGATAAGTGAAGAGTACAGGGGAACAATGACCTCACTTGATCTGGATGTGAATCCCATCATGATCAGGTGGGCAATGTAGAAGGTCTTTCTAACCACTTTAGCAATGTGAGTGTCAAAAGAAAGGCCACTGTCAACCAGGGTCCCCAGGTCCCTGATAACCTCTTCTGTGCTTAATGGATTGCCACCTATATGGTAGTTTGGGGTTACCTTGTTTTTCCTGAAGGGTATGACTATACATTTTTTGGCATTTAACTTCAGGCCATGGCTCTGACACCAGTTATCAGTTTCCGTGAGACCCCTCTGAAGGATATCTGTGTCCGATGTACTTTCCACTATGGTGCCCAGTTTGCAGTCATCTGCAAACTTTGTCAGCCATAGTCCTCCTATGTTTGCCTGTACTTCTGAGAAATAGATGCAGAACAACAAAGGGCCAAGGACTGAGCCCTGTGGGACACCACTTGTGACCGTCTTGGAGTCTGACATGGCGCCAGCAACTCTAACCCTGTGGGTTCTGTCCTTTAGCCAGTTTGCAACCCATCTTGTGACATATGGGTTTACATTTAAGCTGGTAAGTTTCTCTATAATACCTGAGTGGGGTATTGTGTCGAAAGCTTTTGCAAGGTCAAGGTAGGCTGTATGGATTGCCTTTCCCTCATCAATGGCCTTGGTGATTGTTTCGAAGAAGTCGACCAAGTTCAAAAGGCATGATCTGCCCTTGACAAAGCCAAACTGGGTCAGGTCCAATGTCTGCAAGTCCCCTATGTCTTTGTTTATGAGTTCCATTATGATTCTCTCCATAGCTTTGCAGACCAGGTTTGTTAAGCTTATGGGGCGGTAATTACCAGGGTCCGTAAAGGTACCGGCTTTGTGGAGTGGGACCACAGTTGCCGTACGTCACTCCTTGGGCACATATCCTGTGGTAAGGCTAAGATTAAACAGCTGCCTTATATGCGGGTTTAGTTCCTCGTTGAGTTCGTGTAGCACACAGCCGGGGACACCATCCGGTCCCATTGATGTTGTGTTTTTAGCTTTAGAGAGAGCAGCTTTCACCTGTGCATTTGAGATGTCTGGGAGGCTACACTCCGCTGGGATAGTTATCTCTCCTTTTGGGGGGGAGAGGGGGGTGAAGTTTGCACTGAACCTGTCTGCCAGTATGTTGGCAATGTCTGTTTGTTCAGTGATTTTTGTATCATTTTGGACTAATTCTGTGCATATCTGGGAGTTTCCACCCAGGTTTCTAACATAGCTGAAGAAGGCCTTATGATTGTCTTTTGAATCTATTGCAATTTTTCTCTCAAAGTTGGCCTTGGATGATTTTATGAGTGCTCGTATTTTTTTACTAATAATGATCAAGGGTGTCTTCTCTTTTATGGATTTTGCTCTATCATGTAACAGCTTTCTCCTCTTATTGTAAAGTTTGTTTATGGCTGGGGTCCACCAGACTGGATGTTTGCCCTTGGTGGAAAGAGTCTTGGTTTTATTAGGGATTGCCTGATCCATGCAGTCCTGGAGGTGTTCGTAGAAGGCATTTGTAAGGGCTTCTGCAGCTTGGGTTGTGGTTTCCACTGGCTCGGGCTCTTGAAGGATACCACACCAGTCTTGAGTAGTGTGAAGTTTGCTTTAGAGAAGTTCTTCACTGTGGTCTTTTTTGTTTGGGGTGGGGGCAGGATGTGGATTTCCAGTGAGATAAGTTTGTGATCTGATCTCACCAATGAGGGATATACTTCCGGTGTGGAGCATTTTGTCCCCATGTTTGTGATGATGAGATCTAGTATATTTTCTCCTCTTGTGGGAACGGTGACTAGTTGTTCCATGGCATTTGAATTTATGAACTCCAGGAACCTTTGGGCTAGAAAGTTGGGGCTTGAGTAATGCTCCCAGTCTATATTCGGGTAGTTGAAGTCACCCAATATAATGGTGTTTGGAGATACATTTATACTCTCCAGTGTCTTCAGGAAGGCTGTGTGGGGTTCCTGAGTTTGAGAGGGTGGCCTGTAGCATGCTACAAATTGTAGAGCAGTTTTGCCTATGGTTAATTGCACCTGGATGGTTTCTGATGCTTCATGCATTGCCACCAACCTGGAGGTGTGGGTATCCTTGATGAATATGGATACACCCCCTCCTTTTGTGGTGTGGTCCGGGTTTTGGGGCCGGAACACATGATATGAGGTAAAACCTGATAGTGCCGGGGTGCTCTCAGGAGCCTTGAACCAGGTTTCAGTCACAGCACAGACATCGATGTTCTCCATACTGAGAAGGGCCTCGAGTGCTTGCATTTTGAGATTTAGACTTCTGGCATTGAGCAGCATTACCCTTAGTTTCTTCCCATTTTTGTTTTCTAGGGTGGTAGGTTTAGAATTTGAGCCTTGCCTAAAAAGGCACTATGGGGGTGGCAAGAGCCTTAGCCAATATCCGGAATCCCAGGGGTGACTGGTGCAAGCCGTCCCTTGCGAAGCAGCGTGGCTTGTCAAGCATGTCATCCCAGGCAGACAGACACTGGATCCCCTTTGAATGACACCAGAAATTAAGCCAATTGTTAAAGCTGATCATCTTGTCTCTATGTTGTGGCATCATTCTTGGTGAAGGAAGGATACTGCTCAGGGTCAGAGTCATACCTGCCTGGGCTACATAATCAGAGAGCTCCTCTATGTCTCTTTTCATGTAGTCCTGGGAGGTATGTCTCAAGTCGTTCACACCAGCATGGACAATGACTGTGTCATATTTGTACTTGCTGTGGAGTGACCCGAGTGCTTGTGTTACGTGGTGGATTCTAGCGCCCGATAGGCAGCTTACTGTGACCCTCTCCTTGTTCAGCCTGGTGAGTGGGACATCAGTGTGTCTGACTATGGAGTCACCTATGACAAGTATGTTTGGTGTTGTATTTGGCCTTAAGGGCTGTGACTGCTTTGCACACTGATTTTGTGGTTTATGTGTTGCCTGTGGTGTGTCATGAGGTGGCAGTTGCTTGTATGTCTGCTTTGGAGGCCTCTGCTGTTTAGGTAATTTTTTGCTCAGAGCCTCCGAGTATGACTTGGTGTGTTTATGTGTTTGATTCATTGTTGTGATAGCTTTATGTGAGACTGGTTTTGTGGTGTGTGTAGTTGCCTTCTCCTCCTGTCTGGTCTTGCCAGTCCTGAGTTGAGAGAGCTCAGCCTCCAGTTTGGCTAAATAGCTGCATCTCTTGCAAGTATTTGTGTTATGTGGGAGGAGGAGAGGGTTGTCAGTGTACATGAGGCAATTGTAACATTGCCTCAATATTCCCAAATTCACCAACTGGACAGGAGAGGACACCAGCATCTGGCCCTTCGACATGCTAGAGAAATTTATAAGTTAGGGGTGTAACTGAATAAGACAGGACTTAGTAAGGAAGTGGGTACTCCTGGGGGGGGTTTCTAGTGAGGGACTTTGTATAATACAGAAGTGCTAAACCTGAAAAGAAGATGCTTTTAAGACAAGTAAAAGCTTTTAGGAACAAGTGCTGCGCTTTTTAGTTAAGGGATATACTGTTTAGATTACTAGTAGAGCAGTTCTAAGGGAAAAAATGAAGAACAGACTTTATGGAGCCAGAAAAACTTTAACCTTGTTAAACCAGCGCTGCCCGATGCTGCTCTAGTTGCAACTCCACGCTAAATCACGCTAAAGCACTCTAAAGCGTGCTTGATAGCAGGGGCTGGAAAGAGCCAGGAATAGACCCAAAATGACCAATAAAACTACAGTTTCAAGTCAGTAACCACTCCCACGGGGGGCAGGGAAGCAGCTTAATGTTTTTCACTGCCACTGATCAACATAGAGACTTTCCTTTAGCCCAAGCAAAAATGGCCTCACAGAAACTTACAAAACAGTTCAAGAACAGCAAGCCTGTAACTTGAACTTTTTTAAATCTCAGAAAAGTGGGAAAAAGCAAGATTTTTTTTTGTTTTTGTTTTTTCAGAGATAGCAGAGGTTCACAAGTAATATCAAGTTATAACAGTGCAGTAAATGACCCCACACAAGAGTGCTAGGTCAAAGACAGAATGTATGCAAGTTTTGAGAAAAAATGATTTTAAAATTAAGTGCAAACAGGAAATCCAGTAAACAGCTTTTGGTTGTGCTCTAAATACAGCTACTAATGCAGAAATCAAGTTTAACAAGCCAGAAAATGCTCAAACTAGGCAGCTATGCAGAAAAATTATCAAATAAACAGAGGAAAAATACTTAAAATCTCAAAAGTGGCTCCTTTCTTCTCTCAGCATTTTCTCCTCTTGGTGGGTGCTTCACCAACAGCCAACAAGCCTGAAAAGACGCCAAAACCACGAGGCAACTAGGTTTTAAGAGAGGAAGATGAAGGAGTTTTGGAAATGACCCCTTTTGACCAATAAAACTAGTTTCAAATCAGTAACCACTCCCACGGGGGGCAGGGAAGCAGCTCAATATTTTTCACTGCCACTGATCAACAGCAGAGAGACTTTCCTTTAGCCCAAGCAAAAATGGCCTCACAGAAACTTACAAAACAGTTCAAGAACAGCAAGCCTGTAACTTGAACTTTTTTAAATCTCAGAAAAGTGGGAAAAAACAAGATTTTTTTTTGTTTTTTTTTTTCAGAGATAGCAGAGGTTCACAAGTAATATCAAGTTATAACAGTGCAGTAAATGACCCCACACAAGAGTGCTAGGTCAAAGACAGAAAATATGCAAGTTTTGAGATAAAAACGATTTTAAAATTAAGTGCAAACAGGAAATTCAGTAAACAGCTTTTGGTTGTGCTCTAAATACAGCTACTAATGTAGAAATCAAGTTTAACAAGCCAGAAAATGCTCAAACTAGACAGCTATGCAGAAAAACTTATCAAATAAACAGAGGAAAAATACTTAAAATCTCAAAAGTGGCTCCTTTCTTCTCTCAGCATTTTCTCCTCTTGGTGGGTGCTTCACCAACAGCCAACAAGCCTGAAAAGACGCCAAAACCATGAGGCAACTAGGTTTTAAGAGAGGAAGATGAAGGAGGTTTGGAAATGACCCCTTTTAGCCAATAAAACTATAGTTTCAAGTCAGTAACCACTCCCATGGGGGAGATGTATTTCAAAAACTACCTCATGTCTTAAGAGACTCATGGCACTGTCTGGATGTAATAAGAAATACCCCTTTGGACGATGATTATTTAATGGTGACCATTGATGTGGTTAATTTATTTTCTATTATACCTAATGACTTGGGATTAGAGATGTTTAACAACAGTCTTTACAAATGCAGTACACTTCACACTTTAAAATGTAGTTTAATTGTCGATCTGACAGAAATGGTGCTAAAAAACAACTATATCTTTTTTGAAGCTGAGTACTTCAAGCAGATTACTGGTGTGGCCATGGGGGCAAAGTGTGCCCCCTCTTATGCCAACCTTGTTTTGGTTGATTGGGAAACTAAACATGTGTTTACTTCACAATATATGCAGAACATTACTTTATATCTACGGTTTTTGGATGACATTTTAATTTTTTTGGAAGGGGACAGTGGAAGAAATTCAAGAATTTATACATTATTTGAAAACTAGTACTACATTCTTGAAATTTACGTATAAGATACGTTGACCAATGTGATTTCTTACACATTTTACTAATTAAGGATAAGGAAAATGGTGGATTAAAATCTAACATATATCGTAAAAAAACTTTTTCCAATTCATTTTTACATTTCCAGAGTTGCCACCTGGTTTTCCAGAAGAAAAACATAATGAAGAGACAGATGATGAGGTTGTCAAGACTTA
The DNA here is from genome assembly GCF_019279795.1 of Protopterus annectens. Taxonomy (NCBI): domain Eukaryota; kingdom Metazoa; phylum Chordata; order Ceratodontiformes; family Protopteridae; genus Protopterus; species Protopterus annectens. Next base: position 54,234,073 of record NC_056739.1, on the reverse strand, counting down.
TAAGTGATGACAACCTCTATGATTTTGAAGTTTCCAAATTAATTGACATGTTGATTGAGAGAGGCTATCCACATGATATTTTATCCAACATTAAATTAGAGGTACTGCAGAAAAGAAACACGGTTTACAAACCAATCTTAAAAGGTGGTTTGTTGAAGGGTACATCAGACAACATCATTAAGGTTAGTAATATCCATGAGAGTTTGGGATCCAACAACATGAGACATGCAATGGTTTTGCCATACAATGAGGTTAGTGGGAGTATTAAGAACATTGTTTATGACACCTGGCGTAGCGTCCTGACTAATGACATCACTTCGGTGGTGGGAAATATTCCTGTTTTTTCCTATAGTAGAGGGAAAAATTTAAAGGAATTAATGGAGACAGTTGCCAATCAAGACCTATATAGAAACTCTATGATGAGTAAATGTGGATCCTGTAGCATTTGTAAATATATTAACAATGGTCCATATGTTGCAGCGCATAACTTTGGTAAAACCATTAGATGTCCTGGGTTCTGTAACTGCAACACTAAAATGGTGATATATCTTGCTACATGTCTTAGTTGTCCTACTTTTTATGTAGGTAAAACTTTCAGAAAATTAAGACTCAGGATATTAGAACATACAAGGGATATAAGAAACAAAAAAAACACCAATGCCCTTTACATGCATATTCAATGTTGTATCAATTAGAAAAAGTTATTATTTTTTGTTATTGACAGGATTCCATATAACGACAAAGGTGGGGATGCTAAGACATTATTGGAAGTCAAAGAGTGCCTTTGGCAACTCAGACTCGATGCATCCAAGTTTCCTGGTATAAATGAACATATATCACTTTCAAGTATTTTAAAGTACAGGTCGTGCCGTATATGAATATTATTAATAATTTTGTGTTTCTTTCCTCTGGTTGCTATATATAGGAAAATTTTTATTAATTTTTATTAGCTTTTTTAAATGATTATTATGATTAATCAATAGTAGTATTTTTTATAATTAAGGTTATTTTGTATTAAACTGTTTGAATAAGTCATCTTACATCTAGGTTGCTTAGTTTAGGATTAGGGTATTTTATTATAAACAGCTGACAAGACGAGAATTCTGGATGTAACATTTTTCAAACTTTTAGTATTGTTAAAGCATACAAATTTATATGTTTAATTGATTGATTATATATTTATTTGTTTGTATTGTCAATATTGTGTGTTTTTTAAAACAAAATGTTGTACTCATATAATCAACACTTATTTTCGTTTCAGACTAATACTAATTAGTTTTACTGTTTGATTGGTTAGAGTAGCAGGGGGTGTGTGTATGTTTTATGGCATAAGAGTTTGAATGTTTTTTGTAATTTTACTCTGATGATGCCCCACTAATTGGATGGGTGAAAGAGCTTAGGACTTTGCAAGCTGGTTCGCTGTTCTGAAGTTTTACCAATAAAGCCTTTGTGTGTGGTCAATCCTGGTTTGTTTTTTTTACATGTGTATGTGTGATGTCTGCACTACAACTAGTGATATTCCAGATCCCTGCTGCCTGTATAAAAGAAGAGCTGTGCACAACTGATGTTATGGACATACAAAATGTTCTGTTTGTGTACGGGTGATGTCTGCACTATAACTAGTGATGTCCTAAAAGCCTGCTGCCTGTGTAACAGAAGAGCTGTGCACAGCTGGTGTTATGGACAGACAAAGTGATCTGTTTGTGTATGTGTGATGTCTGCACTAAAACTAGTGAAGTTCACAATCCCTGCTGTGTGTGTAACAGAAGAGCTGTGCACAGCTGTTGCTATGGACAGACAAAAAGTGATCTGTTTGTGTATGGTGATGTCTGCACTATAACTAGTGATGTCCCAAATCCATGCTGCCTGTGTAACAGAGGAGCAGTGCACAGCTGGTGTTATGGACAGACAAAGTGATTGTGTATGGGTGATGTCTGCACTAAAACTAGTGATGTCCTAGAGCCCCGCTGACTGTGCAATAGAAGAGCTGTGCACAGCTGGTGTTATGGACAGACAAAAGTGATCTGTTTGTGTATGTCTGATGTCTGCACTATAACTAGTGATGTTCCAGATCCATGCTGCCTGTGTAACAGAGGAAAAGTGCACAGCTGGTGTTATGGACAGACAAAGTAATCTGCTTTTGTATGGGTGATGTCTGCACTACAACTTGTGATGTCATAGATCCATGCTGCCTCTGTAACAGAAGAGCTGTGCACAGCTGGTGTTATGGACAAAGTGATCTGTTTGTGTATGTGTGATGCCTGCACTATAACTTGTGATGTGCCAGATCCCTGCTGCCTGTCTAAAAGAAGAGCTGGGAAAAGCTGATGTTATGGACAGACAAAGTGATCTCTTTATGTATGGGTGATATCTGCACTATAACTAGTGATGTTCTAGATCCATGCTGCCTGAGTAACAGAAGAGTTGTACACAGCTGGTGTTATGGACAGACAAAGTGATCTGTTTGTGCACGGGTGATATCTGCACAATAACTAGTGATACCCTAAAGCTCTGCTGCTTGTGTAACAGATGAGCTGTGTACAGCTGGTGTTGTGGATGAACAAAGTGATCTTTTTGTGTACGGGTGATGTCTGCACTATAATTAGTGATGATCTAGAGCCCTGCTGCCTGTATACCAGAAGAGCTGTGCACAGCTGGTGTTATGGACAAAGTGATCTGTTTGTGTATGGGTGAGGTCTGCACTGTAACTAGTGATGTCCAAGAGCCCTCCTGCCTGTATAACAGAAGAGCTGTGCACAGCTGGTGTTATGGACAGACAAAGTGATCTGTTTTTGTATGGGTGATGTCTGCACTATAACTAGTGATGTCCTCAATCCCTGCTGCCTGTATAGCAGAAGAGCTGTGCACAGCTGGTGTTACAGACAGGCAAAGTGACTTGTTTATGTATGGTTGATGTCTGTACTATAACTAGTGATGTCCTAGATCTATGCTGCCTGTTTAAATGAAGAGCTGTGCACAGCTGGTGTTATGGGCAGACAAAGTGATCTGTTTTTCTATGAGTGATGTCTGCATTATAACTAATGATGTCCTAGATCCCTGCTGCCTGTGTAGTAAAAGAGCTGTGCACAGCTGGTGCTATGGACAGACAAAGTGATATGTTTGTGTATGGGTGATGTCTGCACTATAACTAGGGATGTCCAAGATCCCTGTTCCCTGTGTAACAGAAAAGCTGTGCACAGTTGGCATTATGGAGAAGGTAATCTGTCTGTGTATGTGTGATGTCTGCACAGTAACTAGTGATGTCTTAGAGTTCTCCTGCCTGTGTAACAGAAGAGCTGTGCACAGCTGGTGTTATGGACAGACATAGTAATCTGTTTATTTATGGGTGATGTCTGCACTATAACTAGCAATGCCCTAGATCCATGCTGCTTGTGTAACAGAAGAGCTTTGCACAGCTGAAATTATGGCCAGACAAAGAGATTTGTTTGTGTATGGGTGATGTCTGCACTATACCTAGTGATGTCCTGGAGCCCTGCTGTTTGTGTAACAGAAGAGCTGTGCACAGCTGGTGTGATGGACAAAGTGTTCTGTTTGTGTATGTGTGATGTTAGCACTATAACTAGTGATGTTCTAGATCTCTTCTGACTGTGTAACAGAACAGCAGCACACAGCTGGTGTTATGGACAGAAAAATGTATCTGTTTTTCTATGGGTGATGTCTGCAATATAACTAGTGATGTCCTAAATCCATGCTGCCTGTGTAGCAGAAGAGCTGTGCACAGTTTGTGTTATGGGCAGATAAAGTGATCTGTTTTTTATATGGGTGATGCCTGCACTATAACTAGTGATGTCCTAGATCACTTCTGCCTATGTAGCAGAAGAGCTGCGCACAGCTGGTGTTATGGACAGACAAAGGGATCTGTTTATGTATGGGTGATGTCTGCACTATAACTAGTGATGTCCTAGATCCCTGCTGCCTGTGTAACAGAGGAGCAGTGCAAAGCTGGTGTCATGGACAGACAAAGGGATCTGTTTATGTATGGGTGATATCTGCACAATAACTAAGGATGTCCTAGATCCCTTGCTGCCTGTGTAGCAGAAGAGCTGTAAACAGCTGGTTTTATGGACAGACAAACTGATCTGTTTATGTATGGGTGACTTTTGCACTATAACTAATGATGTCCTAGTTCCCTTGCTGGCTGTGTAATAGAAGAGCTGTGCAAAGCTGATATTATGGACAAGGTGATCTGTCTTTGTATAGGTGATGTCTGCACTGTAACTAGTGATGTCCTAGATCCCTTGCTGCCTGTGTAGCAGAAGAGCTGGGCATAGCTGGTGTTATGAAGAGACATTGTGATCTGTTTATGTATGGGGGATGTCTGCACTATAACTAGTGAACTTCTGGATCCCTGCTGCCTGTGTAGCAGAAGAGCTTAGCACAGCTAATGTTATGGTCAGCCAAAGTGATCTGTTTGTGATTGGGTGATATCTGCACTATAACTAGTGATGTCCTAGATACATGCAGCTTCTGTAAGAGTAGAGCTGTGCACAGCTGATGTTATGGACAGACAAAGTGATCTGTCTGTTTATGGGTGATGTCTGCACTATAACTAGTGATGTCCTAGAGCCCTGCTGCCTGTGTAACAGAAGAGCTGTGCAAAGCTGGTGTTCTGGGCAGACAAAGTGATCTGTTTGTGAATGGGTGTTGTCTGCAATATAACTAGTGATGTTCTAGAGCCCTGCTGCCTGTGTAACAGAAGAGCTGTGTAGAGCTGGTGTTATGGATAGACAAAGTGATATGTTTATGTATGGGTGATGTCTGCACTATAACTAGTTATGACCTAGATCTTTGGTGCCTGTCTAGTAGAAGTACTGTACACAGCTGGTGTTATGTACAGACAAAGTGATCTGTTTGTGTATGGGTGGTGTCTGCACTAGTGATTTCCTAAAGCCCTGCTTCCTGTGTAACAGAAGATATGTGCACAGTGGTGTTGTGGACAAACAAAAGGATCTGTTTGTTTATGGTGATGTCTCCACTAAAACTAGTGATGTTCTAGAACCCTGCTGCCTGTGTAACAAAAAAGCTGTGCACAGCTGATGTTATGGACAGACAAAGTGATCTGTTTTTGTATGGGTGATGTCTGCACTATAACTAGTGGTGTCCTAGATCCATGCTGACTTTGTAGCAGAAGAGCTGTGCACAGCTGGTGTTATGGACAGAGAAAGTGATCTATTTTTGTATGGGTGATTTCTGCACTATAGCTAGTGATGTCCTAGATCCCTGCTGACTGTGTATCAGAAGAGCTGTGAACAGCTGGTTTTATGGGCAAAGTGATCTGTTTCTGTATCTGTGATGTCTGCACTATAACTAGTGATGTCCTAGAGCCCTCCTGCCTGTGTAACAGAATAGCTGTGCACAGCTGGTGTTATGGATACACAAAGTGATCTGTTTGTGTATGGGTGATGTCTGGACTATAACTACTGAATTCCTAGAGCCCTCCTGCCTGTGTAACAGAAGAGCTGGACAAAGCTGGTGTTATGGACATATAAAGTGATTTGTTTGTGTATGGGAGATGTCTGCACTATACCTCGGGATGTCCTAGATCCCTTTTGCCTGTGTAACAGAAGAGCTGCGCACAGCTGGTATTATGATCAAAGTGATCTGTCTGTGTATGGGTAATGTCTGCATTGTAACTAGTGATGACCTAGAGCCCTCCTGCCTGTGTAGCAGAAGAGCTGTGCACAGCTGGTGTTATGGACAGACAAAGTGATCTGTTTATCTATTGCTGATGCCTGCACTATAGCTAGTGATGTTCTTGATCCATGCTGCCTGTGTAATAGAAGAGATGTGCACAGCTGGTTTTATGGGCAGACAAAGTGATCTGTTTGTGAATGGGTGATGTGTGCACTATAACTAATGATGTTCTAGAGCCCTGATGCCTATGTAACAGAAGAGCTGTGTACAGCTGGTGATATGTACAGACAAAGTGATCTGTTTTTGTATGGGTGATGCCTGCACTATAACTAGTGATGTTCTAGAGCCCTGCTGCCTGTATACCAGAGGTGCTGTGCACAGCTGGTGTTATGGACAGAACACTAGATCTTTTTGTGTATGGGTGATGTCTGCACTATAACTAGTGATGTCCTAGATCCCTGTTGCCTGTGTAACAGAAGAGATGTGCACAGCTGTTATTTTGGAAAAGGTGATCTGTCTGTGTATGGGTGAGTTCTGCACTGTAACTGGTGATGTCCAAGAGCCCTCCTTCTTATATAACAGAAGAGCTGTGCACAGCTGGTGTTATGGACAGCAAAGTGATCTGTTTTTGTATGAGTGATGTCTGCACTATAACTAGTGATGTCCTACATCCCTGCTGCCTGTGTAGCAGAAGAGCTGTGCACAGCTGGTGTTATGGACAGACAAAGTGATCCATTTGCGTATGTGTGATGTCTGCAATATAACTAGTGATTTTCTACAGCCCTCCTGCCTATATAGCAGAAGAGCTGAGCACAGCTAGTGTTGTGGACAGACAAAGTGATATGTTTGCACATGGGTGATGTCTACACTATAACCAGTGATGTTCTTGAGCCCTGCTGCCTGTGTAACAGAAAAGCTGTGCACAGCTAGTGTTGTGGACAGACAAAGTGATCTGTTTGTGAATGGGTGATGTCTGCACTAAAACTAGTGATGTTCTAGATCCCTGATGCTTATGTAACAAAACACCTGTGCACAGCTGTTGCTATGGACAAAGAAAGTGATCTGTTTATGTACGGGTGATGTCTGCACTATAACTAGTTATGTCCTAGATCCCTGCTACCTGTGTAACAGAATAGCTGTGCAAAGCTGGTGTTATGGACAGACAAAGTGATCCGTTTGCGTATGTGTGATGTCTGCAATATAACTAGTGATTTTCTACAGCCCTCCTGCCTATATAACAGAAGAGCTGAGCACAGCTAGTGTTGTGGACAGACAAAGTGATATGTTTGCACATGGGTGATGTCTACACTATAACCAGTGATGTTCTTGAGCCCTGCTGCCTGTGTAACAGAAAAGCTGTGCACAGCTAGTGTTGTGGACAGACAAAGTGATCTGTTTGTGTATGGGTGATGTCTACACTATAACTAGTGATGTCCTAGGTCCCTGTTGCCTGTGTAACAGAAGAGATGTGCACAGCTGGTATTATGGACAGAGAAAGTGATCTGTTTATGTATGGGTGATGTCTGCACTAAAACTAGTGATGTTCTAGATCCCTGCTGCCTATGTAACAAAAGACCTGTGCACAGCTGTGGCTATGGGCAGAGAAAGTGATCTGTTTATGTATGGGTGATGTCTGCACTATAACTAGTTATGTCCTAGATCCCTGCTACCTGTGTAACAGAATAGCTGTGCAAAGCTGGTATTTTGGACAGACAAAATAATCTGTTTGTGTATGTGTGATGTCTGAAATATAACTAGTGATGTTCTACAGCCCTCCTGCCTATGTAACAAACGTGCTGAGCACAGCTAGTTTTGTGGACAGACAAAATGATATGTTTGTACATGGGTGATGTCTACACTATAACCAGTGATGTTCTAGAGCCCTGCTGCCAGTGTAACATAAAAGCTGTGCACAGCTAGTGTTGTGGACAGACAAAGTGATCTGTTTGTGTATGGGTAATGTCTGCACTAAAACTAGTGATGTCCTAGATCCCTGCTGACTGTGTAGCAGAAGTGCTGTGCACAGCTGGTGTTACAGACAGACAAAGTTATCTGTTTATGTATGGTTAATGTCTGTACTATAACTAGTGATGTCCTAGATCCCTGCTGCCTGTGTAGCAAAAGAGCTGTGCACAGCTGGTGCTATGGAAAGACAAAGTGATCTGTTTTTGTATGGGTGAGTTCTGCACTGTAACTAGTGATGTCCAAGAGCCCTCCTGCCTATATAACAGAAGAGCTGAGCACAGCTAGTTTTGTGGACAGACAAAGTGATATGTTTGCACATGGGTGATGTCTACACTATAACCAGTGATGTTCTAGAGCCCTGCTGCCTGTGTAACAGAAAAGCTGTGCACAGCTAGTGTTGTGGACAGACAAAGTGATCTGTTTGTGAATGGGTGATGTCTGCACTATAACTAATGATGTCCTAGAGCCCTGCTGCCTGTATACCAGAGGTGCTGTGCACAGCTGGTGTTATGGACAGACAAAGTGATCTGTTTGTGTATGGGTGATGTCTACACTATAACTAGTGATGTCCTAGATCCCTGTTGCCTGTGTAACAGAAGAGATGTGCACAGCTGGTATTATGGAAAAGGTGATCTGTCTGTGTATGGGTGAGTTCTGCACTGTAACTAGTGATGTCCAAGAGACCTCCTTCCTGTATAACAGAAGAGCTGTGCACAGCTGGTGTTATGGACAGACAAAGTGATCTGTTTATGTATGGTTAATGTCTGTACTATAACTAGTGATGTCCTCAGTTTATGCTGCCTGTGTAGCAGAAGAGCTGTGCACAGCTGGTGTTACAGACATACAAAGTGATCTGTTTATGTATGGTTGATGTCTGTACAATAACTAGTGATGTCCTAGATCTATGCTGCCTGTTTAAATGAAGAGCTGTGCACAGCTGGTGTTATGGACAGACAAAGTGATCTGTTTTTGTATGGGTGATGTCTGCACTATAACTAGTGATGTCATAGATCCCTGCTGCCTGTGTAGCAAAAGAGCTGTGCACAGCTGTGGCTATGGACAGAGAAAGTGATCTGTTTATGTATGGGTGATGTCTGCACTAAAACTAGTGATGTTCTAGATCCCTGCTGCCTATGTAACAAAAGACCTGTGCACAGCTGTGGCTATGGACAGAGAAAGTGATCTGTTTATGTATGGGTGATTTCTGCACTATAACTAGTTATGTCCTAGATCCCTGCTACCTGTGTAACAGAATAGCTGTGCAGAGCTGGTATTTTGGACAGACAAGGTCATCTGTTTGTGTATGTGTGATGTCTGCAATATAACTAGTGATGTTCTACAGCCCTCCTGCCTATGTAATAAAAGTGCTGAGCACAGCTAGTTTTGTGGATAGACAAAGTGATATGTTTGTACATGGGTGATGTCTACACTATAACCAGTGATGTTCTAGAGCCCTGCTGCCAGTGTAACATAAAAGCTGTGCACAGCTAGTGTTGTGGACAGACAAAGTGATCTGTTTGTGTATGGGTAATGTCTGCACTAAAACTAGTGATGTCCTAGATCCCTGCTGACTGTGTAGCAGAAGTGCTGTGCACAGATGGTGTTATGGATACACAAAGTGATCTGTTTGTGTATGGGTGATGTCTGAGCTATAACTACTGAATTCCTAGAGCCCTCCTGCCTGTGTAACAGAAGAACTGGACGCAGCTGGTTTTATGGACATATAAAGTGATCTGTTTGTGTATGGGGGATGTCTGCACTATAACTTTGGATGTCCTAGATCCCTTTTGCCTGTGTAACAGAAGAGATGTGCACAGCTGGTATTATGATCAAAGTGATCTGTCTGTGTATTGGGTGATGCCTGTACTGTAACTAGAGATGACCTAGAGCCCTCCTGCCTGTGTAGCAGAAGAGCTGCGCACAGCTGGTGTTATGGACTGAAAAAGTGATTTGTTTATGTATTGGTAATGCCTGCACTATAGCTAGTGATGTCCTTGATCCATGCTGCCTGTGTAATAGAAGAGATGTACACAGCTGGTTTTATGGGCAGACAAAGTGATCTGTTTGTGAATGGTTGATGGCTGCACTATAACTAATGATGTCCTAGAGCCCTGCTACCTGTGTAATAGAATAGCTGTGCAAAGATGGTGTTATGGACAGACAAAGTGATCTGTTTGTGTATGTGTGATGTCTGCAATATAACTAGTGATGTTCTACAGCCCTCCTGCCTATGTAACAGAAAAGCTGAGCACAGCCAATGTTGTGGACAAAGAGATATGTTTGTGCATGGGTGATGTCTACACTATAACCAGTGATGTTCTTGAGCCCTGCTGCCTGTGTAACAGAAAAGCTGTGCACAGCAAGTGTTCTGGAAAGACAAAGTTATCTGTTTGTGTATGGGTGATGTCTGCATTATAACTATTGATGTCTTATAATCCTGTTGAATGTGTAACAGAAGAGATGTGCACAGCTGGTATTATGGAAAAGGTAGTCTGTCTGTGTATGGGAGAGTTCTGCACTGTAACTAGTGATGTCCAAGAGAACTTCTTCCTGTATAACAAAAGAACTGTGCACAGCTGGTGTTTTGGACAAAGTGATCTGTTTTTGTATGGGTGATGTCTGCACTATAACTAGTGATGTCCTAGATCCCTGCTGCCTATGTAGCAGAAGAGCTGTGCACAACTGGTGTTATGGACAGACAAAGTGATCTGTTTTGTATGGATGATGTCTGCACTATAACTAGTGATGTCCTATATCCCTGCTGCCTGTGTAGCAAAAGAGTTGTGCACAGCAGCTGCTATGGACAGAGAAAGTGATCTGTTTATGTATGGGTGATGTCTGCACGATAACTAGTTATGTCCTAGATCCCTGCTACCTGTGTAATAGAATAGCTGTGCAAAGTTGGTGTTATTGACAGACAAAGTGATCTGTTTGTGTATGTGTGATGTCTGCAATATAACTAGTGATGTTCTACAGCCCTCCTGCCTATGTAATAGAAGAGCTGAGCACAGCTAGTGTTGTGGGCAGATAATGTGATCTGTTTGTGTATGGGTGATGTCTGCACTATAACTAGTGATGTCCTAGATCCCTCCTTCCTGTATAACAGAAGAGCTGTGCACAGCTGGTGTTATGGACAGACAAAGTGATCTGTTTGTGTATGGGTGATGTCTGCACTATAACTAGTGATGTCCTAGATCCCTGTTGCCTGTGTAACAGAAGAGATGTGCACAGCTGGTATTATGGAAAAGGTGATCTGTCTGTGTATGGGTGAGTTCTGCACTGTAACTAGTGATGTCCAAGAGCCCTCCTTCCTGTATAACAGAAGAGCTGTGCACAGCTGGTGTTATGGACAGACAAAGTGATCTGTTTTTGTATGGGTGATGTCTGCACTATAACTAGTGATGTCCTAGATCCCTGCTGCCTGGGTAGCAAAAGCGTTGTGCAAAGCTCTTGCTATGGGCAGACAAAGGGATCTGTTTGTGTAAGGGTGATGTCTGCACTAAAACTAGTGATGTTCTAGATCCCTGCTGCCTATGTAACAAAAGACCTGTGCACAGCTGTTGCTATGGACAGAGAAAGTGATCTGTTTATGTATGGGTGATGTCTGCACTATAACTAGTTATGCCCTAGATCCCTGCTACCTGTGTAATAGAATAGCTGTGCAAAGTTGGTGTTATTGACAGACAAAGTGATCTGTTTGTGTATGTGTGTGATGTCGGCAATATAACTAGTGATGTTCTACAGCCCTCCTGCTGATGTAATAGAAGAGCTGAGCACAGCTAGTGTTGTGGACAGACAAAGTGATATGTTTGTACATGGGTGATGTCTACACTATAATCAGTGATGATCTAGAGCCCTGCTGCCTGTGTAACAGAAAAGCTGTGCACAGCTAGTCTTGTGGACAGACAAAGTGATCTGTTTGTGTATGGGTGATGTCTGCACTATAACTAGTGATGTCCTAGATCCCTGTTGCCTGTGTAACAGAAGAGATGTGCACAGCTGGTATTATGGAAACAGTGATCTGTCTGTGTATGGGTGAGTTCTGCACTGTAACTAGTGATGTCCAAGAGACCTCCTTCCTGTATAACAGAAGAGCTGTGCACAGCTGGTGTTATGGACAGACAAAGTGATCTGTTTGTGTATGGGTGATGTCTGCACTATAACTAGTGATGTCCTAGATCCCTGTTGCCTGTGTAACAGAAGAGATGTGCACAGCTGGTGTTACAGACAGACAAAGTGATCTGTTTATGTATGGTTGATGTCTGTACTATAACTAGTGATGTCCTAGATCAATGCTGCCTTTTTAAATGAAGAGCTGTGCACAGATGGTGTTATAAACAGACAAAGTGATCTGTTTTTGTATGGGTGATGTCTGCACTATAACTAGTGATGTCCTAGATCCCTGCTACCTGTGTAATAGAATAGCTGTGCAAAGATGGTGTTATGGACAGACAAAGTGATCTGTTTGTGTATGTGTGATGTCTGCAATATAACTAGTGATGTTCTACAGCCCTCCTGCCTATGTAACAGAAAAGCTGAGCACAGCTAGTGTTGTGGACAAAGAGATATGTTTGTGCATGGGTGATGTCTACACTATAACCAGTGATGTTCTTGAGCCCTGCTGCCTGTGTAACAGAAAAGCTGTGCACAGCAAGTTTTCTGGACAGACAAAGTTATCTGTTTGTGTATGGGTGATGTCTGCACTATAACTATTGATGTCCTATATCCCTGTTGCCTGTGTAACAGAAGAGATGTGCACAGCTGGTATTATGGAAAAGGTAATCTGTCTGTGTATGGGTGAGTTCTGCACTGTAAATAGTGATGTCCAAGAGACCTCCTTCCTGTATAACAAAAGAACTGCGCACAGCTGGTGTTATGGACAAAGTGATCTGTTTTTGTATGGGTGATGTCTGCACTATAACTAGTGATGTCCTAGATCCCTGCTGCCTGTGTAGCAGAAGAGCTGTGCACAGCTGGTGTTACAGACAGACAAAGTTATCTGTTTATGTATGGTTGATGTCTATACTACAACTAGTGATATCCTACATCTATGCTGCCTGTTTAAATGAAGTGCAGTGCACAGCTGGTGTTATGGACAGACAAAGTGATCTGTTTTTGTATGGGCGATGTCTGCACTATAACTAGATATGTCCTAGATCCCTGCTGCCTATGTAGCAGAAGAGCTGTGCACAGCCGGTGTTATGGACAGACAAAGTGATCTGTTTTGTATGGATGATGTCTGCACTATAACTAGTGATGTCCTATATCCCTGCTGCCTGTGTAGCAAAAGAGTTGTGCACAGCAGGTGCTATGGACAGAGAAAGTGATCTGTTTATGTATGGGTGATGTCTGCACGATAACTAGTTATGTCCTAGATCCCTGCTACCTGTGTAATAGAATAGCTGTGCAAAGCTGGTGTTATTGACAGACAAAGTGATCTGTTTGTGTATGTGTGATGTCTGCAATATAACTAGTGATGTTCTACAGCCCTCCTGCCTATGTAATAGAAGAGCTGAGCACAGCTAGTGTTGTGGACAGACAACATGATATGTTTGTACATGGGCGATGTCTACACTATAACCAGTGATGTTCTAGAGCCCTGCTGCCTGTGTAACAGAAAAGCTGTGCACAGCTAGTGTTGTGGACAGACAAAGTGATCTGTTTGTGTATGGGTGATGTCTGCACTATAACTAGTGATGTCCTAGATCCCTGTTGCCTGTGTAACAGAAGAGATGTGCACAGCTGGTATTATGGAAAAGGTGATCTGTCTGTGTATGGGTGAGTTCTGCACTGTAACTAGTGATGTCCAAGAGCCCTCCTTCCTGTATAACAGAAGAGCTGTGCACAGCTGGTGTTATGGACAGACAAAGTGATCTGTTTTTGTATGGGTGATGTCTGCACTATAACTAGTGATGTCCTAGATCCCTGCTGCCTGGGCAGCAGAAGAGCTGTGCACAGCTGGTGTTACAGACAGACAAAGTTATCTGTTTATGTATGGTTAATGTCTGTACTATAACTAGTGATGTCCTAGATCTATGCTGCCTGTTTAAATGAAGAGCTGTACACAGCTGGTGTTATGGACAGACAAAGTGATCTGTTTTTGTATGGGTGATGTCTGCACTATAATAATTATGTCCTAGAACCCTGTTGTCTGTGTAGCAAAAGCGTTGTGCACAGCTCTTGCTATGGGCAGACAAAGGGATCCGTTTGTGTAAGGGTGATGTCTGCACTAAAACTAGTGATGTTCTAGATCCCTGCTGCCTATGTAACAAAAGATCTGTGCACAGCTGTTGCTATGGACAGAGAAAGTGATCTGTTTATGTATGGGTGATGTCTGCACTATAATTAGTTATGTCCAAGATCCCTGCTACCTGTGTAACAGAATAGCTTTGCAAAGCTGGTGTTATGGACAGACAAAGTGATCTGTTTGTGTATGTGTGATGTCTGCAATATAACTAGTGATGTTCTACAGCCCGCCTGCCTATATAATTGAAGAGCTGAGCACAGCTAGTGTTGTGGACAGACAAAGTGAAATGTTTGTACATGGGTGATGTCTACACTATAATCATTGATGTTCTAGAGCCCTGCTGCCTGTGAAACAGAAAAGCTGTGCACAGTTAGTGTTGTGGACAGACAAAGTGATCTGTTTGTGTATGGGTGATGTCTGCACTATAACTAGTGATGTCCTAGATCCTTGCTGCCTGTGTAACAGAAGAGATGTGCACAGCTGGTATTATGGAAACAGTGATCTGTCTGTGTATGGGTGAGTTCTGCACTGTAACTAGTGATGTCCAAGAGCCCTCCTTCCTGTATAACAGAAGAGCTGTGCACAGCTGGTGTTATGGACAGACAAAGTGATCTGTTTTTGTATGGGTGATGTCTGCACTATAACTAGTGATGTCATAAATGCATTCTGCCTGTGTAGCAGAAGAGCTCTGCACAGCTTCTGTTATGGTTAGACAAAATGACCTGTTTTTTTTTTGGGTGATATCTGCTGTATAACTAATGATGTCTTAGATACCTTCTGCCTATGTAGCAGAAGAGCTGTGCACAGCTGGTGTTATGGACAGACAAAGTGATCTGTTTGTGTATGGGTGATGTCTGCACTATAACTAGTGATGTCCTAGATCCCAGCTGCCTGTGTAGCTGAAGAGCTGTGCGCAGCTGGTGCTATGGACAGACAAAGTGATCTGTTTGTGTATGGGTGATGTCTGCACTATAACTAGGGATGTCCAAGATCCCTGTTGCCTGTGTAACAGAAAAGCTGTGCACAGCTGGTATTATGGAGAAGGTAATCTGTCTGTGTATGTGTAATGTCTGCACAGTAACTATTGATGTCATAGAGCTCTCCTGCCTGTGTAACAGAAGAGCTGTGCACAGCTGGTGTTAGGCACAGACAAAGTGATCTGTTTTTGTATGGGTGATATCTGCACTATAACTAGTGGTTTCCAAGATCCCTGCTGTTGGTATACCAGAAGAGCTGTGCACAGCTGAAATTATCACCAGACAAAGGGATTTGTTTGTGTATGGGTGATGTTAGCACTATACCTATTGATGTTCTAGATTTCTGCTGACTGTGTAACAGAACAGCTGTACACAGCTGGTGTAATGGACAGAAAAATGTTTCTGTTTTTCTATGGGTGATGTCTGCACTATAACTAGTGATATCCTAAATCCATTCTGCCTGTGTAACAGAAGAGCTCTGCACAGCTTGTGTTATGGGTAGACAAAGTGACCTGTTTTTTTTGGGTGATGTCTGCACTATAACTAATGATGTCTTAGATCCCTTCTGCCTATGTAGCAGAAGAGCTGTGCACAGCTGGTGTTATGGACAGACAAAGTGATCTGTTTGTGTATGGGTGATGTCTGCACTATAAGTAGGGATGTCGTAGATCCTTGCTACCTGTGTAGCAGAAGAGCTGTGCGCAGCTGGTGTTACAGAAACACAAAGTGATCTGTTTATGTATGGTTGATGTCTGTACTATAACTAGTGATGTCCTAGATCTATGCTGCCTGGTTAAATGAAGAGCTGTGCGCAGCTGGTGCTATGGACAGACAAAGTGATCTGTTTGTGTATGGGTAATGTCTGCACTATAACTAGGGATGTCCAAGATCCCTGTTGTCTGTGTAACAGAAACGCTGTGCTCAGCTGGTATTATGGAGAAGGTAATCTGTCTGTGTATGTGTGATGTCTGCTCAGTAACTAGTGAAGTCCTAGAGCTCTCCTGCCTGTGTAACAGAAGAGCTGTGCACAGCTGGTGTTAGGGACAGACAAAGTGATCTGTTTTGTATGGGTGATGTCTGCACTATAACTAGGGATGTCCAAGATCCCTGTTGCCTGTGTAACAGAAACGCTGTGCTCAGCTGGTATTATGGAGAAGGTAATCTGTCTGTGTAAGTGTGATGTCTGCACAGTAACTAGTGATGTCCTAGAGCTCTCCTGCCTGTGTAACAGAAGAGCTGTGCACAGCTGATGTTATGGACAGAAAAAGTGATTTGTTTTGTATGGGTGATGTCTGCACTATAACTAGTGGTGTCCAAGATCCATGCTGTCTGTATACCGGAAGAGCTGTGCACAACTGAAACTATGGCCAGACAAAGGGATTTGTTTGTGCATAGGTGATGTTAGCTCTATACCTAGTGATGTTCTAGATCTCTGCTGACTGTGTAACAGAACAGCTGTGCACAGCTGGTTTAATGGACAGAAAAATGTATCTGTTTTTCTATGGGTGATATCTGTGCTATAACTAGTGATGTCCTAGATCTACGCTGCTTGTTTAAATGAAGAGCTGTGCACAGCTTGTGTTATGGACAGACAAAGTGACCTGTTTTTTTTTTTTTTGGTGATATCTGAACTATAACTAGTGATTTCCTAAAGCCCTGCTGCCCGTGTAACTGAAAAACTGTGCACAGCTGGTTTTATGGGCAGACAAAGTGATCTGTTTGTGAATGGGTAATGTCTGCACTATAACTAATGATGTTCTAGAGCCCTGCTTCCTATGTAACAGAGGAGCTGTGCACAGCTGGTGTTATGTACAGACAAAGTGATCTGTTTTTGTATGGGTGATGTCTGCACTATAACTAGTGATGTCCTAGGTCCCTGCTGCCTGTGTAGCAGAAGAGCTGTGTACAGCTAGTGTTACAGACAGACCAAGTGATCTGTTTATATATGCTTAATGTCTGTACTATAACTAGTGATGTCTTAGATCTATGCTGCCTGTTTAAATGAAGAGCTGTGCACAGCTGGTATTATGGGAAGAAAAAGTGATCTGTTTTTCTATGGGTGATGTCTGCCCTATAACTAGTGATGCCCTAAATCCCTGCTGCCTGTGTAGCAAAAGAGTTGTGCACAGCTGTTGCTATGGGCAGAGAAAGTGATCTGTTTATGTATGGGTGATGTCTGCACTATAACTAGTTTTGTCCTAGAAACCTGCTACCTTTGTAACAGAATAGCTGCGGAAAGCTGGTGTTATGGACAGAAAAAGTGATCTGTTTGTGTATGTGTGATGTCTGCAATATAACTAGTGATGTTCTACAGCCCTCCTGCCTATGTAATAGAATAACTGAGCACAGCTAGTGTGGTGGACAGGCAAAGTGATATGTTTGTACATGGGTGATGCCTACACTATAATCAGTGATGTTCTAGATCCCTGCTGCCTGTGTAACAGAAAAGCTGTGCACAGCTAGTGTTGTGGACAGACAAAGTGATCTGTTTATGTATGGGTGATGTCTGCACTATAACTAGTGATGTCCTAGATCCCTGTTGCCTGTGTAACAGAAGAGCTGTGCACAGCTGGTATTATGGAAACGGTGATCGTTCTGTGTATGGGTGAGTTCTGCACTGTAACTAGTGATGTCCAAGAGCCCTCCTTCCTGTATATCAGAAGAGCTGTGCACAGCTGATGTTATGGACAGAAAAAGTGATCTATTTTTGTATGGGTGATGTCTGCACTATAAGTAGTGATGTCCTAGATCTCTGTTGCCTGTGTTACAGAAGAGATGTGCACAGCTGGTATTATGGAAAAGGGGATCTGTCTGTGTATGGGTGAGTTCTGCACTGTAACTACTGATGTCCAAGAGACCTCCTTCCTGTATACCAGAAGAGCTGTGCACAGCTGGTGTTATGGACAGACAAAGTGATCTGTTTTTGTATGGGCGATGTCTGCACTATAACTAGTGATGTCCTAGATCACTGCTGCCTATGTAGCAGAGGAGCTGTGCACAGCTGGTATTACAGACAGACAAAGTGATCTGTTTATGTATGGTTGATGTCTGTACTATAACTAGTGATCTAGTGATGTCCTAGATCTATGCTGCCTGTTTAAATGAAGAGCTGTGCACAGCTGGTGTTATGGACAAACAAAGTGATCTGTTTTTGTATGGATGATGTCTGCACTATAACTAGTGATGTCCTATATCCCTGCTGCCTGTGTAGCAAAAGAGTTGTGCACAGCTGGTGCTATAGACAGACAAAGTGATCTGTATGTGTATGGGTGATGTCTGCACTAAAACTAGTGATGTTCTAGAATCCTGCTGCCTATGTAACAAAAGATCTGTGCACAGCTGTTGTTATGGACAGAGAAATGTATCTGTTTATGTATGGGTGATGTCTGCACTATATCTAGTTATGTCCTAGATCCCTGCTACCTGTGTAACAGAATAGCTGTGAAAAGCTGCTGTTATGGACAGACAAAGTGACCTGTTTGTGTATGTGTGATGTCTGCAATATAACTATTGATGTTCTACAGTCCTCCTGCCTATGTAACAGAAGAGCTGAGCACAGCTAGTGTTGTGGACAGACAAAGTGATATGTTTGTACATGGGTGATGTCTACACTATAACCAGTGATGTTCTAGAGCCCTGCTGCCTGTGTAACAGAAAAGCTGTGCACAGCTAGTGTTGTGGACAGACAAAGTGATCTGTTTCGGTATGGGTAATGTCTGCACTATAGCAAGTGATGTTCTAGAGCCCTGCTGCCTATGTAACAGAAGAGCTGTGCACAGCTGCTGATATGGACAGACAAAGTGATCTGTTTTTGTATGGGTGAGGTGGTCTCTGCACTATAAACTAGTGATGTCCTAGATCCATGCTGCCTGTGCATCAGAAGAGCTGTGCACAGGTAGTGTTATGGACAGACAAAGTGATCTGTTTTTGTGTGGGTGATGTCTGCCCTTTAACTAGTTGAGTCCTAGATCCTTGCTGCCAATGTAAAAACGAGTAGTGTACAGCTGGTGTTATGGAAAGACATAGTAATGTGTGTGTGTATGGGTGATGTCTACACTATAACTAGTGATTTCCTAGAGCCCTCCTACCTGTGTAACAGAAAAGCTGTGCACAGCTGGCATTATGGACAGACAAAGTGATCTATTTTTGTATGGGTGATGTCTGCACTATAAGTAGTGATGTCCTAGATCTCTGTTGCCTATGTAACAGAAGAGATGTGCACAGTTGGTATTATGGAAAAGGGGATCTGTCTGTGTATGGGTGAGTTCTGCACTGCAACTACTGATGTCCAAGAGACCTTCTTCCTGTATACCAGAAGAGCTGTGCACAGCTGGTGTTATGGACAGACAAAGTGATCTGTTTTTGTATGGGTGATGTCTGCACTATAACTAATGATGTCCTAGATCCCTGCTGTCTGTGTAGCAAAACAGCTATGCACAGCTGGTGCTATGGACAGACAAAGTGATCTGTTTGTGTATGGGTGATGTCTGCACTATAATTAGGGATGTCCAAGATCCCTGTTGCATCTATAACAGAAAAGGTGTGCACAGCTGGTATTATGGAGAAGGTAATCTGTCTGTGTATGTGTGATGTCTGCACAGTAACTAGTGATGTACTAGAGGTCTCCTGCCTGTGTAACAGAAGAGCTGTGCACAGCTGGTGTTAGGGACAGACAAAGTGATCTGTTTTGTGTGGGTGATGTCTGCAGTATAACTAGTGGTGTCCAAGATCCATGCTGTCTGTATACCAGAAGAGCTGTGCACAGCTGAAATTATGGCCAGACAAAGGGATTTGTTTGTGTATGGGTGATGTTAGCACTATACCTAGTGATGTTCTAGATCTCTGCTGACTGTGTAACAGAACAAATGTACACAGCTGGTGTAATGGACAGAAAAATGTATCTGTTTTTCTATGGGTGATGTCTGCACTATAACTAGTGATGTCCTAGATCCCTGCTGCCTGTGTAGCAGAAGACCTGTGCACAGCTGGTGTTACAGACAGATGAAGTGATCTGTTTATGTATGGTTGATGTCTGTACTATAACTAGTGATGTCCTAAATCTATGCTGCCTGTTTAAATGAAGAACTGTGCACAGCTGGTGTTATGAACAGACAAAGTGATCTGTTTTTGTATGGGTGATGTCTGCACTATAACTAATGATGTC
>NC_056739.1:54126565-54209065 GCF_019279795.1 Protopterus annectens | reverse complement strand
CATATCAAAGAAATCTTTTCTCTAAGGAAAAGAAGAATGTTTCTAGTATACCAGAATTACTAGATGAATTTAGAAATCACTTTCACAAAATTAACCATAATAATATTAACATGGAACCTAAAGATAAAATAAAGGAGTTTATAACCACAAATATGAATAAAAAGCTTAATAAACAACAGATTAAACTATTGGACAAGAGTATTTCATATACAGAAGTTATTACACAAATAAATAAGCTTAAATCAAACAAAGCACTGGGTAATGATGGTATTATACCAGAGATATATAAAATCCTTTCTAAAATACATATTCATTAATACATAAGGTTTTTATTTTGGCCCAAACTGAGTTAATAACCCCCCCCCCCATCTTGGCAATATACATTTATTTCGCCAATTTTAAAACCTAATAAAGATCCAACTAGATGTTCTTCATATCGCCCATCTCATTACTTAATGTTGATTATAAAATGTTTATGAATATCTTTGCTGATAGATTGAAGACAATCATTCCCGGCATTATAGATATAGATCAGACAGGCTTCATTGTAAATAGAAATACTTTTGATAATATAAGAAGAACTTTAACATTAATAGATTTTGCAAATAGGAAAAGAAAGATTTAACACTTATTAGTCTTGATATAAGTTCAGCATTTGATTCAGTAAGTTGGGACTATCTGTTTACCTTAATGAAGTGCACAAACTTCTCGGATGCATTTGTAAATCTAATTGAACATTTATACAAAGGAGGCGTTGGCTTATATTAAGGTAGGAACATATGTTTCACAAAAATACCCATTCTTAAAGGTACAAAACAAGGATGTCCACTTTCTCCACTATTATTCACTTTAGTAATGGAGCCTTGGGCTAATTTGATCAGAAACAGTACTGACATAGAGGATTTTGAAATAGATGAAAATACAACATCCAAAATTCAACTTTTGCAGATGATGTTCTAATTACATCAGCAGGATCTAATTCTTCTATACAGTCTCTATTTGATAACATGATGAATTTTAAAAGTATTTCTGGTTTAATATTCAATGAAGAAAAACTAAAATACTACCTATATATACACGAAAAAATATTCTCATTAGTGATTTTACTAAATATGTACCCAATTCAGGTCAGATAACTTATTTAGGTATAATACTATCTAAAGATATTAAATCTATTATATATAATAATTATAATACCTGTTTTCTTAATATACAAAATCGTTTTAATACCTGGAATAATATGTTTTTTACTATGGAGGAGAGACTTACAATTATTAAAATGATAATATTCCCCAAGATTTTATACTTAATACAATCAATAATACTTCCACCTACAAAAATAATTATCAAGAAACTGAACACACTAATGTTAAATTTCTTATGGGCACCTAATAGACCTAGGATTGCATTAAAGAAACATACTAATAGCTGGTCTCGAGGGGTTATTTCTTTTCCAGACTTTAATTTATATACTATCTCTTCTATTGTAAAAGTTATTACTTTATTAATAGATCAGTCATATGTCACAAAATGGAAAGATTATTGGGAGCTAATTAGTATACACTTCATGAAAATCTCCTTAACACATAAAAATATGATTGTAAATAACTCCATGTTATGGTTACTAAAGAAATTTTGTACTTCACCTATTACACCTAAACATATGGTTTGTTACCCATTAAATATTATTATTAGTTATCGTAACTTTATATTCATGCACCCTAAGTATAGGGAATGGAATTTTATTGTATTTCCTATAATGTATACTCAGGGTATGTGTTTGTCATCTACTTCTGAAGGAACTCATTTAGCTATAGATAATGATCTAAAGTACTGGTATCAGTTGATATCTGATAATAAAGTTAAAAATCTAGATTTCTTAAAACAAGAATTTGATCTAAGAGAAACTTGCTGGTTAGAGGTTCAGACCTTTAGACAACATCTCATTAATAAAATAGATTTAATGTCTATAACTGTTAAAGAATCTATTCCAACACTGATTGATTACTTGATATTAAATTTACAACATAAAGTTTCTGATAAAGGTAAACTTTCATACATACATAAAGTTATCAGACAAGAAACTTTTTACAGTGTAGATTCATACTGGAATTATTTCACTTCTATTAATGGGGACCCACCAAATCAACAAGATAAACAATATATATTGGAATCTGCTTATAGAACTACGTCTTCCATTGTCTGGAGACTTTATACATGGAAATTTTACATAGATCTTTTTATACACCTTTGATGATGAATAAAATAAATAATAAAGATAATCTATGTAAGAGATGTAATGTAGAAATTAATGCTGACTGGGCTCATATGTTTTATGACTGTATAAAATTGAAAGAATACTGGAAGTCAATTAATGAATTTTGCAGGCTCTTTTACAGATAATTTCATTATTTCTAAATCTCTTATATTATTCAACATACCTGTACCTCAAAGTGTTAAAAAGGTTAAGCTTCCCTTGTTATGGTCTATTCTAGCAGTGGCTAGGAAAATAATAACTAGAAATTGGATTTCAGATACACCTCCTTCGTTCAATGAATTTAAAAATGTTATGAATATAGTGTGCCATATGGAAATAAACACAATTAGGACTAGAACAAATAGAAAAACATCTTATTTTATTGTATGGGATAATTTACAAAATTTGTTAAAAAAAATTTAATTTCAATAACATGGTATTTTAGTTTAATTAATTGATCTGATTGTAGTGGAGGTCTTTGTAAATACTTTAGTTGTTTTGTTGAATATTATAATAATACCTATTTTTAATTACTTGTATAAAATTGTTATGATATTTCTCTTATATGTTAAAACAATAAACCTGTTTTGAAAAAAAAAAAAAAAAAAGAAGAGCTGTGCACAGCTGGTGTTAGGGACAAAGTATTCTGTTTTATATGAGTGATGTCTGCACTATAACTAGTGGTGTCCAAGATCCATGCTGTCTGTATACCAGAAGAGCTGAAATTATGGCCAGACAAAGGGATTTGTTTGTGTATGGGTGATGTTAGCACTATAGCTAGTAATGTTCAAGATCTCTGCTGACTGTGTAACAGATCAGCTGTACACAGCTTGTGTATTGGACAGAAAAAATGTATCTGTTTTTCTATGGGTGATGTCTGTACTATAACTAGTGATATCCTAGATCTATGCTGCCTTTTTAAATGAAGAGCTGTGCACAACTTGTGTTATGGAAAGACAAAGTGACCTGTTTTTTTTGGGGTGATGTCTGCACTATAACTAATGATGTTCTAGAGCCCTGCTGTCTATGTAACAGAAGAGCTGTGCACAGCTGGTGTTATGTACAGACAAAGTGATATGTTTTTGTATGGGTGATGCCTGCACTATAACTAGTGATGTTCTAGAGCCCTGCTGCCTGTATACCAGAGGTGTTGTGCACAGCTGGTGTTATGGACAGAACACGTGATCTGTTTGTATATGGGTGATGTCTGCACTTTAACTAGTGATGTCCTAGAGCCTTGCTGCCTGAGTAAATGAATAGCTGTGCACAGCTGGTGTTATGGACAGACAAAGTGATCTGCTTTTTTATGAGTGATGTCTGCACTATAACTAGTGATGTCCTAGATCCCCAATGCCTGTGTAACAGAAGAGATGTGCACAGCTGGTATTATGGACAAAGTGATCTGTCTGTGTATTTGTGATGTCTGCACTATAACTAGCGGTGTCTTTGATCCCTGCTGCCTGTGTAACAAAAGAGCTTTGCACAGCTGGTGTTATAGATAGACAAAGTGATCTGTTTTTGTATGGGTGATGTCTGCACTATAACTAATGATGTCCTAGATCCCTGCTGTCTGCATAGCAAAAGAGCTGTGCACAGCTGGTGCTATGGACCGACAAAGGGATCTGTTTGTGTATGGGTGATGTCTGCACTACAACTAGGGATGTCCAAGATCCCTGTCACCTGTGTAACAGAAAAGCTGTGCACAGCTGGTATTATGGAGAAGGTAATCTGTCTGTGTATGTGTGATATCTGCATAGTAACTAGTGATGTCATAGAGCTCTCCTGCCTGTCTAACAGAAGAGCTGTGCACAGCTGGTGTTAGGGACAGACAAAGTGATCTGTTTTGTATGGGTGATGTCTGCACTATAACTAGTGGTGTCCAAGATCCATGCTGTCTGTATACCAGAAGAGCTGTGCACAGCTGAAATTATGGCCAGACAAAGGGATTTGTTTGTGTATGGGTGATGTTAGCACTATACCTAGTGATGTTCTAGTTCTCTGCTGACTGTGTAACAGAACAGCTGTACACAACTGGTGTAATGGACAGAAAAATGTATCTGTTTTTCTATGGGTGATGTCTGCACTATAACTAGTGATGTCCTAAATCCATTCTGCCTGTGTAGCAGAAGAACTGTGCACAGCTGGTGTTATGGACAAAGTGATCTGTTTTTTTATGCATGATTACTGCACTATAACTAGTGATGCCCTAGATCCCTGTTGCCTGTGTAACAGAAGAGATGTGCACAGCTGGTATTATGGACAAAGTGATATGTTTGTGTACAGGTTGTGTCTCTAGTATATCTAGTGATGTCCTACAGCCCTGTTGCCTGTTTAACAGAATAGCTGTGCACAGCTGGTATTATGGACAAAGTGATCTGTCTGTGTATTTGTGAAGTCTGCACTATAACTAGTGGTGTCTTTGATCCCTGCTGCCTGTGTAACAGAAGAGTTGTGCACAGCTGATGTTATGGAAAGACAAAGTGATCTGTTTGTGTATGGGTGATATCTGCACTATAACTACAAATGACCCCAATCCCCACTCCCTGTATAGCAGAATAAATATGATGCAGGCTCATGGTGTTACATACATAGATCCTATGCTCTGTTGGATTATAGGTTGTCCCCACACTCGACCTGCGTATGTACCTTAACCCCTCCCTCTGAGTGTAACCAGCAGAACCGTGCTGCAGTGCTGCACACTGGTTTTAACAGAATCAGTGTTCCTTTGCAGTAATACTGGTGCATGTGTTATATTTCTAAATATCTCTAGAAAGTGTTCTCCATGTGACAACAGATGTTCTAGAGCCCTGCTGCCTGTATACCCAAAGAGCTGTGCACAGCTGGTGTTAAGGAAAGACAAATCTGTTTGTGTATGGGAGATGTCAGCACTATAACTAGTGATGACTTAGAGTCCTGCTGCCTGTGTAACAGAAGAGCTGTGCACAGCTGGTGTTATGAACAGACAATGTGTTCTTTTTGTGTATGTGTGATGTCTGCACTATAGCTAGTGATGTTCTAGATCCCTGATGCCTGTGTAACAGATAAGCTGTACACAGCTGGTGTTATGGACAGACACAGTGATCTGTTTGTGTATAGGTGATGTCTCTAGTATATCTAATGATGTCCTACAGCCCTGCTGCCTGTTTAACAGAAGAGCTGTGCACACCTGGTGTTATGGACAGACAACGTGATCTGTTTTTGTATGGGTCATGTCTGCACTATAACTAGTGATGTCATTGATTCCTGCTGCCTGTGTTGCAGAAGAGCTGTGCACAGCTGGTGTTATGGACTTATAAAGTGATCTGTTTATGTATGGGTGATATCTGCACTATAAATAGTGAAGTCCTAAATCTATGCTGCCTGTGTAACAGAAGAGTTGTGCACAGCTGATGTTGTGGAAAGACAAAGTGATCTGTTTATGTATGGGTGATTTTTGTACTATAACTAGTGGTGTCCTTGATCCCTTGCTGCCTGTGTAACATAAGAGCTGTTCACAGACTTTTATGGATGGGCAATGTGATGTGTTTGTGTTTGGGTGATGTCTGCACTATAACTAGTGATGTCCTAGAGCCCTCCTGCCTGTGTATGAGAATAGCTGTGCACAGCTGGTGTTATGGATACACAAAGTGAGCTGTTTGTGTATGGGTGATGTTAGCACTATAACTAGTGATGTCTTAGAGTCCTGCTGCCTGTGTAACAGAAGAGCTGTGCAAAGCTGGTGTTATGGACAGACAATGTGTTCTGTTTGCGTATGTGTGATGTCTGCACTATAACTAGTGATGTTCTAGATCCCTGCTCCTGTGTAACAAACGAGCTGTAAACAGCTGGTGTTATGGACAGACACAGTGATCTGTTTGTGTATGGGTGATGTCTCTAGTATATCTAGTGATGTCCTACAGCCCTGCTGCCTGTTTAACAGAAGAGCTGTGCACACCTGGTGTTATGGACAAACAACATGATCTGTTTGTGTATGGGTCGTGTCTGCACTATAATTAGTGATGTCATTGATTCCTGCTGCCTGTATACCAGAGGTGCTGTGCACAGCTGGTGTTATGGACAGAACACATGATCTGTTTGTGTATGGGTGATGTCTGCACTTTAACTAGTGATGTCCTAGAGCCTTGCTGCCTGAGTAACAGAAGAGCTGTGCACAGCTGGTGTTATGGACAGACAAAGTGATCTGTTTTTGTATGGGTGATGTCTGCACTATAACTAGTGATGTCCTAGTTCCCTGTTGCCTGTGTAACTGAAGAGATTTGAACAGCTGGTGTTATGGAGAGAACACATGATCTGTTTGTGTATGGGTGATGTCTGCACTTTAACTAGTGATGTCCTAGAGCCTTGCTGCCTGAGTAAAAGAAGAGCTGTGCACAGCTGGTGTTATGGACAGACAAAGTGATCTGTTTTTGTATGGGTGATGTCTGCACTATAACTAATGATGTCCTAGATCCCTGCTGTCTGCATAGCAAAAGAGCTGTGCACAGCTGGTGCTATGGACAGACAAAGGGATCTGTTTGTGTATGGGTGATGTCTGCACTACAACTAGGGATGTCCAAGATCCCTGTTGCCTGTGTAACAGAAAAGCTGTGCACAGCTGGTATTATGGAGAAGGTAATCTGTGTATGTGTGATGTCTGCACAGTAACTAGTGATGTCATAGAGCTCTCCTGCCTATCTAACAGAAAAGCTGTGCACAGCTGGTGTTAGGGACAGACAAAGTGATCTGTTTTGTATGGGTGATGTCTGCACTATAACTAGTGGTGTCCAAGATCCATGTTGTCTGTATACCAGAAGAGCTGTGCACAGCTGGAATTATGGCCAGACAAAGGGATTTGTTTGTGTATGGGTGATGTTAGCACTATACCTAGTGATGTTCTAGATCTCTGCTGACTGTGTAACAGAACAGCTGTACACAGCTGGTGTAATGGACAGAAACATGTATCTGTTTTTCTATGGGTGATGTCTGCACTATAACTAGTGATGTCCTAAATCCATTCTGCCTGTGTAGCAGAAGAGCTGTGCACAGCTGGTGTTATGGACAAACAAAGTGATCTGTTTTTTTATGCATGATTACTGCACTATAACTAGTGATGCCCTAGATCCCTGTTAGCTGTGTAACAGAAGAGATGTGCACAGCTGGTATTATGGACAAAGTGATATGTTTGTGTACAGGTTGTGTCTCTAGTATATCTAGTGATGTCCTACAGCCCTGTTGCCTGTTTAACAGAATAGCTGCGCACAGCTGGTATTATGGACAAAGTGATCTGTCTGTGTATTTGTGAAGTCTGCACTATAACTAGTGGTGTCTTTGATCCCTGCTGCCTGTGTAACAGAAGAGCTGTGCGCAGCTGATGTTATGGAAAGACAAAGTGATCTGTTTGTGTATGGGTGATATCTGCACTATAACTACAAATGACTCCAATCCCCACTCCCTGTATAGCATAATAAATATGATGCAGGCTCATGGTGTTACATACATAGATCCTATGCTCTGTTGGATTATAGGTTGTCCCCACACTCGACCTGCGTATGTACCTTAACCCCTTCCTCTGAGTGTAACCAGCAGAACCGTGCTGCAGTGCTGCACACTGGTTTTAACAGAATCAGTGTTCCTTTGCAGTAACACTGGTGCATGCCTTTTATTTCTAAATATCTCTAGAAAGTGTTCTCCATGTGACAACAGATGTTCTAGAGTCCTGCTGCCTGTATACCCAAAGAGCTATGCACAGCTGGTGTTAAGGAAAGACAAATCTGTTTGTGTATGGGAGATGTCAGCACTATAACTAGTGATGACTTAGAGTCCTGCTGCCTGTGTAACAGAAGAGCTGTGCACAGCTGGTGTTATGAACAGACAATGTGTTCTTTTTGCGTATGTGTGATGTCTGCACTATAACTAGTGATGTTCTAGATTCCTGCTGCCTGTGCAACAGACAAGCTGTACACAGCTGGTGTTATGGACAGACACAGTGATCTGTTTGTGTATAGGTGATGTCTCTAGTATATCTAGTGATGTCCTACAGCCCTGCTGACTGTTTAACAGAAGAGCTGTGCACACCTGGTGTTATGGACAGACAACGTGATCTGTTAATGTATGGGTCATGTCTGCACTTTAACTAGTGATGTCATTGATTCCTGCTGCCTGTGTTGCAGAAGAGCTGTGCACAGCTGGTGTTATGGACTTATAAAGTGATCTGTTTATGTATGGGTGATATCTGCACTATAAATAGTGAAGTCCTAGATCTATGCTGCCAGTGTAACAGAAGAGTTGTGCACAGCTGATGTTGTGGAAAGACAAAGTGATCTGTTTATGTATGGGTGATTTTTGTACTATAACTAGTGGTGTCCTTGATCCCTTGCTGCCTGTGTAACATAAGAGCTGTTCACAGACTTTTATGGATGGGCAATGTGATGTGTTTGTGTTTGGGGGATGTCTGCACTATAACTAGTGATGTCCTAGAGCCCTCCTGCCTGTGTAAGAGAATAGCTGTGCACAGCTGGTGTTATGGATACACAAAGTGAGCTGTTTGTGTATGGGTGATGTCAGCACTATAACTAGTGATGTCTTAGAGTCCTGCTGCCTGTGTAACAGAAGAGCTGTGCAAAGCTGGTGTTATGGACAGACAATGTGTTCTGTTTGCGTATGTGTGATGTCTGCACTATAACTAGTGATGTTCTAGATCCCTGCTCCTGTGTAACAAACGAGCTGTAAACAGCTGGTGTTATGGACAGACACAGTGATCTGTTTGTGTATGGGTTATGTCTCTAGTATATCTAGTGATGTCCTACAGCCCTGCTGCCTGTTTAACAGAAGAGCTGTGCACACCTGGTGTTATGGACAAACAACATGATCTGTTTGTGTATGGGTCATGTCTGCACTATAATTAGTGATGTCATTGATTCCTGCTGCCTGTATACCAGAGGTGCTGTGCACAGCTGGTGTTATGGACAGAACACATGATCTGTTTGCGTATGGGTGATGTCTGCACTTTAACTAGTGATGTCCTAGAGCCTTGCTGCCTGAGTAAAAGAAGAGCTGTGCACAGCTGGTGTTATGGACAGACAAAGTGATCTGTTTTTGTATGGGTGATGTCTGCACTATAACTAGTGATGTCCTAGATCCCTGTTGCCTGTGTAACTGAAGAGATGTGCACAGCTGGTGTTATGGAGAGAACACATGATCTGTTTGTGTATGGGTGATGTCTGCACTTTAACTAGTGATGTCCTAGAGCCTTGCTGCCTGAGTAAAAGAAGAGCTGTGCACAGCTGGTGTTATGGACAGACAAAGTGATCTGTTTTTGTATGGGTGATGTCTGCACTATAACTAATGATGTCCTAGATCCCTGCTGTCTGCATAGCAAAAGAGCTGTGCACAGCTGGTGCTATGGACAGACAAAGGGATCTGTTTGTGTATGGGTGATGTCTGCACTACAACTAGGGATGTCCAAGATCCCTGTTGCCTGTGTAACAGAAAAGCTGTACACAGCTGGTATTATGGAGAAGGTAATCTGTGTATGTGTGATGTCTGCACAGTAACTAGTGATGTCATAGAGCTCTCCTGCCTGTCTAACAGAAAAGCTGTGCACAGCTGGTGTTAGGGACAGACAAAGTGATCTGTTTTGTATGGGTGATGTCTGCACTATAACTAGTGGTGTCCAAGATCCATGTTGTCTGTATACCAGAAGAGCTGTGCACAGCTGAAATTATGGCCAGACAAAGGGATTTGTTTGTGTATGGGTGATGTTAGCACTATACCTAGTGATGTTCTAGATCTCTGCTGACTGTGTAACAGAACAGCTGTACACAGCTGGAGTAATGGACAGAAACATGTATCTGTTTTTCTATGGGTGATGTCTGCACTATAACTAGTGATGTCCTAAATCCATTCTGCCTGTGTAGCAGAAGAGCTGTGCACAGCTGGTGTTATGGACAAACAAAGTGATCTGTTTTTTTATGCATGATTACTGCACTATAACTAGTGATGCCCTAGATCCCTGTTGCCTGTGTAACAGAAGAGATGTGCACAGCTGGTATTATGGACAAAGTGATATGTTTGTGTACAGGTTGTGTCTCTAGTATATCTAGTGATGTCCTACAGCCCTGTTGCCTGTTTAACAGAATAGCTGTGCACAGCTGGTATTATGGACAAAGTGATCTGTCTGTGTATTTGTGAAGTCTGCACTATAACTAGTGGTGTCTTTGATCCCTGCTGCCTGTGTAACAGAAGAGCTGTGCGCAGCTGATGTTATGGAAAGACAAAGTGATCTGTTTGTGTATGGGTGATATCTGCACTATAACTACAAATGACCCCAATCCCCACTCCCTGTATAGCATAATAAATATGATGCAGGCTCATGGTGTTACATACATAGATCCTATGCTCTGTTGGATTATAGGTTGTCCACACACTCGACCTGCGTATGTACCTTAACCCTTTCCTCTGAGTGTAACTAGCAGAACCGTGCTGCAGTGCTGCACACTGGTTTTAACAGAATCAGTGTTCCTTTGCAGTAATACTGGTGCATGCCTTATATTTCTAAATATCTCTAGAAAGTGTTCTCCATGTGACAACAGATGTTCTAGAGCCCTGCTGCCTGTATACCCAAAGAGCTATGCACAGCTGGTGTTAAGGAAAGACAAATCTGTTTGTGTATGGGAGATGTCAGCACTATAACTAGTGATGACTTAGAGTCCTGCTGCCTGTGTAACAGAAGAGCTGTGCACAGCTGGTGTTATGAACAGACAATGTGTTTTTTTTGTGTATGTGTGATGTCTGCACTATAACTAGTGATGTTCTAGATCCCTGCTGCCTGTGCAACAGACAAGCTGTACACAGCTGGTGTTATGGACAGACACAGTGATCTGTTTGTGTATAGGTGATGTCTCTAGTATATCTAGTGATGTCCTGCAGCCCTGCTGCCTGTTTAACAGAAGAGCTGTGCACACCTGGTGTTATGGACAGACAACGTGATCTGTTTTTGTATGGGTCATGTCTGCACTTTAACTAGTGATGTCATTGATT
Source organism: Protopterus annectens (assembly GCF_019279795.1). NCBI lineage: Eukaryota > Metazoa > Chordata > Ceratodontiformes > Protopteridae > Protopterus > Protopterus annectens. The sequence goes on along the minus strand of NC_056739.1, from coordinate 54,197,790 downwards.
CCTGCTGCCTGTGTTGCAGAAGAGCTGTGCACAGCTGGTGTTATGGACTTATAAAGTGATCTGTTTATGTATGGGTGATATCTGCACTATAAATAGTGAAGTCCTAGATCTATGCTGCCTGTGTAACAGAAGAGCTGTGCACAGCTGATGTTGTGGAAAGACAATGTGATCTGTTTATGTATAGGTGATTTTTGTACTATAACTAGTGGTGTCCTTGATCCCTTGCTGCCTGTGTAACATAAGAGCTGTTCACAGACTTTTATGGATGGGCAATGTGATGTGTTTGTGTTTGGATGATGTCTGCACTATAACTAGTGATGTTCTAGAGCCCTCCTGCCTGTGTAAGCGAATAGCTGTGCACAGCTGGTGTTATGGATACACAAAGTGAGCTGTTTGTGTATGAGTGATGTCAGCACTATAACTAGTGATGTCTTAGAGACCTGCTGCCTGTGTAACAGAAGAGCTGTGCAAAGCTGGTGTTATGGACAGACAATGTATTCTGTTTACGTATGTGTGATGTCTGCACTATAACTAGTGATGTTCTAGATCCCTGCTCCTGTGTAACAGACGAGCTGTACACAGCTGATGTTATGGACAGACACAGTGATCTGTTTGTGTATGGGTGATGTCTCTAGTATATCTAGTGATGTCCTACAGCCCTGCTGCCTGTTTAACAGAAGAGCTGTGCACACCTGGTGTTATGGACAAACAACATGATCTGTTTGTGTATGGGTCATGTCTGCACTATAATTAGTGATGTCATTGATTCCTGCTGCCTGTATACCAGAGGTGCTGTGCACAGCTGGTGTTATGGACAGAACACATGATCTGTTTGTGTATGGGTGATGTCTGCACTTTAACTAGTGATGTCCTAGAGCCTTGCTGCCTGAGTAAAAGAAGAGCTGTGCACAGCTGGTGTTATGGACAGACAAAGTGATTTGTTTTTGTATGGGTAATGTCTGCACTATAACTAGTGATGTCATAGATCCCTGTTTCCTGTGTAACAGAGGAGATGTGCACAGCTGGTATTATGGACATAGTGATCTGTTTGTGTATGGGTGATGTCTCTAGTATATCTAGTGATGTCCTACAGCCCTGCTGCCTGTTTTACAGAATAGCTGTCCACAGCTGGTATTATGGACAAAGTGATCTGTCTGTGTATTTGTGAAGTCTGCACTATAACTAGTGATGTCTTTGATCCCTGCTGCCTGTGTAACAGAAGAGCTGTGCACAGCTGATGTTATGGAAAGACAAAGTGATCTGTTTGTGTGTGGCTGATATCTGCATTATAACTACAAATGAACCCTATCCCCACTTCCTGTATAGCAGAAGAAATATGATGCAGGTTCTTGGGGTTACACACATAGATCCTATGCTCTGTTGGATTATAGGTGGTCCCCGCACTTGACCTGCTTATGTACCTTAAATCCTTCCTCTGAGTGTAACCAGCAGAACCGTGCTGCAGTGGTGCATGCTGGTTTTAACAGAATCAGTGTTCCTTTGCAGTAATACTGGTGCATGTGTTATATTTCTAAATATCTCTAGAAAGTGTTCTCCATGTGACAACAGGTGTTCTAGAGCCATGCTGCCTGTCTACCCAAAGAGCTGTGCACAGCTGGTGTTAAGGACAGACAAAGTGATCTGTTTGTGTATGGGTGATGTCAGCACTATAACTAGTGATGTCTTTGAGTCCTGCTGCCTGTGTAGCAGAAGAGCTGTGCATAGCTGGTGTTATGGACTTACAAAGTGATCTGTTTATGTATGGGTGATATCTGCTCTATAAATAGGGAAGTCCTTGATCTATGCTGCCTGTGTAACAGAAGAGCTGTGCACAGCTAAAGTTGTGGACAGACAAAGTGATCTGTTTATGTATAGGTGATTTTTGCACTATAACTAGTGGTGTCCTTGATCCCTTGCTGCCTGTGTAACAGAAGAGCTGTGCACAGACTTTTATGGACCAACAATGTGATGTGTTTGTGTTTGTGTGATGTCTGCACTATAACTAGTGATGTCCTAGATCCCTTGATGCTTGTGTAACAGAAGAGCTGTGCACAGCTGGTGTTATGGACAGACAAAGTTATCTGTTTGTGTATAGGAGGTGTCTGCACTATAACTAGTGATGTTCTGGATCCCTGCTGCCTGTGTCACATAATGATTTGCACAGCTGGTGTTATGGACAGCCAAAGTGATTTGTTTGTGTTTGGGTGATGTCTGCACTATAACTACTGATGTCCTAGATCCATGCTGCTTGTGTAACATAATAGCTGTGCACAGCTGATGTTATGGACAGACAAAGTGATCTGTTTGTGTATGGGTGATGTCTGCACTATAACTAGTGATGTCCTAGAGCCCTGCTGCCTTTGTAACAGAAGAGCTCTGCACAGCTGGTGTTGTGGACAGAAAAGTGATCTGTTTGTGTATGGGTAATTTCTGCCCTATAACTAGTGATGTCCTAGAGCTTTGGTGCTTGTGTAACAGAAGAACTGTGCACAGCTGGTGTTGTGGACAGACAAATATATCTGTTTGTGTGTGGGTGTTGTCTGCACTATAACTAGTGAAGGCCTTGATCTCTGGTGCGTGTGTGGTAGAAGAGCTGTGCACAGCTTGTGTTATGGACAGACAAAGTGATCTGTTTTTGTATGGGTAACATCTGCAATATAACTAGCGATGCCCTAGATCCATGCTGCCTGTGTAACAGAAGAGCTGCGCAAAGCTGGCGTTATGGAAAGCCAAAGTGATCTGTTTCTTTATGTGTGATTTCTGCACTATAACTAGTGATGTCCTAGAGCCTTCCTGCCTGTGTAACAGAAGAGCTGGGCACAGCTTGTGTTATGGACAAAGTGATCTGTTTTTGTATGGGTGATGTCTGCACTATAACTTGTGATGTCCTAAATCCCTTTTGCCTGTGTAAAAGAAGAGGTGTGCACAGCTGGTATTATGGACAAGCTGATCTGTCTGTGTATGGGGGATGTCTGATCTGTAAATAGTGATGTCCTACAGCAATCCTGCCTGTGTAACAGAAGATCTGTGCATAGCTGGTGTTATGGACAGACAAAGTGATATGTTTATGTATGGATGATATCTTCACTATAACTAGTGGTGTCCTAGATACCTGCTGCCTGTGTAACAGAAGAGCTGTGCACAGCTGGTGTTATGGACAGACAAAGTGATCTGTTTTTTTATGGGTGATGTCTGCACTATAACTATTGATGTTCTATAGCCCAGCTGTCTGTATATCAGAAGAGCTGTGCACAGCTGGTGTTATGGACAGACAAAGTGTTCTATGTCTGCACTATAACTAGTGATGTCCTAGAGCCCTACTGCCTGTGTAACAGAAGAGCTGGACACAGCTGGTGTTATGGACAGACAAAGTGTTCTGTTTGTGTATAGGAGGTGTCTGCACTATAACTCGTGATGTCCTAGATCTCTTTTGCCTGTGTAAAAGAAGAGCTGTGGACAGCTGGTATTACGGACAAGGTGATCTGTCTGTGTATGGGTGATGTCTGCACTATAACTAATTATGTCCTAGATCCTTGCTGCCTGTTTAATAGAAGAGATGTGCACAGCTGTTGTTATAGACAGACAAAGTGATCTGTTTATGTATGGGTGATGTCTGCACTATAAGTAGTGTTATCCTAGATCCCTGCTTCCTGTGTAACAGAAGAGCTGTGCACATCTGGTTTTATGGGCAGACAAAGTGATCTGTTTGTGAATGGGTGATGTCTGCATTATAACCAATGATGTTCTAGAGCCCTACTGCCTATGTAACAGAAGAGCTGTACACAGCTGGTGTTAGTGACAGTGATCTGTTTTTGTATGGGTGATGTCTGCACTATAACTAGAGATGTTCTAGAGCCCTGCTGCCTGTATACCAGATGAGCTGTTCACAGCTGGTGTTATGGACAGAACAAGTGATCTGTTTGTGTATGGGTGATGTCTGCACTTTAACTAGTGATGTACTAGAGCCCTGCTGCCTGAGTAAGAGAAGATCTGTGGACAGCTGGTGTTATGGACAGATAACGTGTTCCATGTCTGCACTATAACTAGTGATGTTCTAGATCCCTGCTGCCTGTGTAACAGAAGATCTGTAAACAGCTGGTGTTATGGACAGACAAAGAGATCTGTTTTTGTATGGGTGATGTCTGCACTATAACTAGTGATGGCCTAGACCCCTGTTGCCTGTGTAACAGAAGAGCTGTGCACAGCTGGTGCTATGGACAGACAAAGTGATCTGTATGGGTATGGGTGATGTCCTTGGTATATCTAGTGATGTCTTACAGCCCTGCTGCCTGTTTAACAGAAGAGCTGTGCACACCTGGTGTTATGGACTGACAAAGTGATCTGTTTATGTATGGGTGATATCTGCGCTATAACTAGTGGTGTCCTAAATCCCTTGCTCTATGTGTAACAGAAGAGCTGTGCACAGTCAGTTATGGATAGACAATGTGATATGTTTGTGTTTGAGTGATGTCTGCACTATAACTAGTGATGCCCTAGATCCCTTTTACCTGTATAACAGAAGAGCTGTGCACAGCTGGTATTATGGACAAAGTGATCTATCTGTGTATTTGTGATGTCTGCACTATAACTAGTGGTGTCTAAGATCCCTGCTGCCTGTGTAACAGAAGAGCTGTGCACAACTGGTGTTATGGAGAGACAAAGTGATCTGTTTGTGTATGGGTGATATCTTCACTATAACTACAAATGACCCCAATCCTCCCTCCCTGTATAACGGAAGAAATATGATGTAGGTTCATGGTGTTACACACACAGATCCTATGGTCCGTTGGATTATAGGTGGTCCCTGCACTCGGCCTGATTATGTACCTGAACCCCTTCCTCTGAGTGAAAACATCAGAACTGTGCTGCAGTGGTGCACACTGGTTTTCACAGAATCAGTGTTCCTTTGCAGTAATATTGGTGCTTGTGTTATATTTCTAAATATCTCTAGAAAGTGTTCTCCATGTGACAACAGATGTTCTAGAGCCCTGCTGCCTGTATACCAGAAGAGCTGTGCACAGTTGGTGTTATGGACAGACAAAGTGTTCTTTTTGCGTATGTGTGATGTCTGCACTATAACTCGTGATGTTCTTGATCCCTGCTGTCTGTGTAACAGACAAGCTGTACACAGCTAGTGTTATGGACAGACAAAGTGATCTGTTTATGTATGGGTGATGTCTGCACTATAACTAGTGATGTCCTAGATCCATGCTGCCTGTGCAACAGAAGAACTGTGCACAGCTGGTGTTATGGACAGACAGAGTGATCTGTTTATGTATGTGTAATTTCTGTACTATAACTAGTGATGTCCTAGATCATTTGCTGTTTGTGTAAAAGAAAAGCTGTGCACAGCTGGTATTATGGACACGGTGGTCTGTCTGTGTATAGGTGATGTCTGCACTGTAATTAGTGATGTCCTAGATCCCGTAACAGAAGAGCTGTGCACAGCTGGTGTTATGGACAGACAAAGTGATCTGTTTATGTATGGGTGATGTCTGCACTATAACTAGTGATGTTCTAGATCCATGCTGCCTGTGTATATGAAGAGCTGTGCACAGCAGGTGTTGTGGACAGACAATGTGATCTGTTTGTGTATGGGTAATGTCTGCACTCTAACTAGTGATGTCCTATGGCCCTGCTGCCCGTGTAACAGAAGAGCCATGCACAGCTGGTTTTGTGGACAGACAATCTGATCTGTTTTTGTATGGGTAATGTATGCACTATAACTAGTGGTGTCCTAGATCCCTGCTGCATGTGTAACAGAAGAGCTGTGCACAGCTGGTTTTATGGGCAGACAAAGTGATCTGTTTGTGTATGGGTGATGTCTGCACTATAACTAGTGATGTCTTAGAGCCCTGCTGCCTGTGTAACAGACGAGCTGTGCACAGCTGGTGGTATGGACAGACAAAGTGATCTGTTTTTGTATGGGTGATGTCTGCACTATAACTAGTGATGTTCTAGAGCCCTGCTGCCTGTATCCCAGAGGAGCTGTTCACAGCTGGTGTTATGGACAGAGCAACTGATCTGTTTGTGTATGAGTGATGTCTGCACTTTAACTAGCGATGTACTAGAGCCCTGCTGCCTGGGTAAGAGAAGATTTGTGCACAGCTGGTGTTATGGACAGACAAAGTGTTCCATGTCTGCACTATAACTAGTGATGTTCTAGATCCCTACTGCCTTACAACGTGATCTGTTTTTGCATGGGTGATGTCTGCCCTATAACTAGGGATGCCCTTGATTCCTGCTGCCTGTGTAGCAGAAGAGCTGTGCACAGCTAGTGTTACGGACTGACAAAGTGTTCTGTTTGTGTATGGGTGATATCTGCACTATAACTAGTGATGTCCTAGATCATTTGCTGCCTGTGTAAAAGAAAAGCTGTGCACAGCTGGTATCATGGTGTTACACACATAGATCCTATGGTCTGTTGGATTATAGGTGGTCCTCGGTCTGCTTATGTACCTGAACCCCTTCCTCTGAGTGTAACCAGCAGAACTGTGCCTCGGTGGTGCACACTGGTTTTCACAGAATCAGTGTTCCTTTGCAGTAATACTGGTGCATGCTTTATATTTCTAAATATCTCTAGAAAGTGTTATCCATGTGACAACAGATGTTCTAAAGCCCTGCTTCCTATATACCAGAAGATCTGTGCACAGCTGGTGTTATGGACAGACAAAGTGTTATGTTTGCGTATGTGTGATGTCTGCACTATAACTAGTGATGTTCTTGATCCCTGCTGCCTGTGTAACAGATGAGCTGTACACAGCTGGTGTTATGCGCAGACAAAACAATCTGTTTATGTACATGTGATGTCTGCACTATAACTAGTGATGTTCTAGATCCCTGCTGCCTGTGTAGCAGAAAAGCTGTGCATAGCTGGTGTTATGGACAGACAGAGTGATCTGTTTAAGTATGGGTGATGTCTGCACTATAACTAGTGATGTCCTAGATCATTTGCTGCCTGTGTAAAAGAAAAGCTGTGCACAGCTGGTATTATGGACACGGTGATCTGTATGTGTATAGGTGATGTCTGCACTGTAACTAGTGATGTCCTAGATTTCTTGCTGCCTGTGTAACAGAAGAGCTGCACAACTGGTGTAATGGACAGCCAAAGTGATCTGTTTGTGTTTGGGTGATGTCTCTACTAAAACTAGTGATGTCCTAGATCATTTGCTGCCTGTGTAAGAGAAAAGCTGTGCATAGCTGGTGTTATGGGCAGACAAAGTGATCTGTTTATGTATGGATGATGTCTGCACTATAACTAATGATGTCCTTAGTCTCTGGTGCCTTTGTAGTAGAACAGCTGTGCACAGCTGGTGTTATGGACAGACAAAGGGATCTGTTTATGTATGGGTGATTTACGCACTATAACTAGTGATGTCCTAGATCCATGCTGCCTCTGTAACAGAAGAGTTGTTCACAGCTCGTGTAGTGGACAGACAAAGTGATCTGTTTGTGTATGTCTGATGTCTGCACTATAACTAGTGATTTTCCAGATCCCTGCTTCCTGTGTAAGAGAAGAGCTGTGCACAGCTGGTGTTGTGGGCAGACAAAGTGATCTGTTTGTGTATGGGTGATGTCTGCGCTATAACTAGTAATGTTCTAGTGCCCTGCTGCCTCTGTAACAGAAGAGTTGTTCACAGCTCGTGTAGTGGACAGACAAAGTGATCTGTCTGTGTATGTCTGATGTCTGCACTATAACTAGTGATGTTCTAGTGCCCTGCTGCCTGTGTAACAAAAGAGCTGTGCATAGCTGGTGTTATGGACAGACAAAGTGATCTGTTTATGTATGGATGATGTCTGCACTATAACTAATGATGTCCTAGATCTCTGGTGCCTTTGTAGTAGAACAGCTGTGCACAGCTGGTGTTATGGACAGACAAAGTGATCTGTTTATGTATGGGTGATTTCCGCACTATAACTAGTGATGTCCTAGATCCATGCTGCCTCTGTAACAGAAGAGCTGTGCACAGCTGGTATTATGGACAGACAAAGTGATCTGTTTGTGTATGGGTGATATCTGCACTATAACTACTAATGTCCCAAATCCCCGTTCCCTCTATAACGGAAGAAATATGATGCATGTTCATGGTGTTACACACATAGAGCCTGTGCTCTATTGGATTATAGGTGGTCCCCCCACTGGGTCTGCTTATTTCCCTGAACCCCTTCCTCTGAGTGTAACCAGCAGAACCATGCTGCAGTGGTGCACAATGTTTTTCACAGAATCAGTGTTCCTTTGCAAAAATACTGGTGCATGCATTGTATTTCTAAATATGTCTAGAAAGTGTTCTCCATGTCACAACAGAATTACTACAGACACCTAATGTTATACATAAACTAAGCATTCTTTTGGGGGCGGTGCATAACTCCTGGTCTGGTAGCCATTTGAAATTTTGGGATCCACTAGAGCAAGTACCAAAATGTGGAGACTGAATGGCCGAAAGATCAGACTTGCATACATGAAGTCCAAGATGACATTTCTCAAAATATTCCCTTTTCTCCCTGGTATGGTGATCTTAAAGTTGGTAAATATATATATATATATATATATATATATATATATATATATATATATATATATATATATATATATATATATAAGTTTGTGGGGTGCCCCTCTCATGCAGAAGTGCCAGGTGGCTTTCCACCCTGCAAAAACAAGTTTTAAGGAGAAAAGCAATTTTTTTAGATTTGCTCTTCTCCTGTATTCCTCGGGGGGCTTTTTGACACTCGGCATTTCAAGTGCTGACATTTCAATAGGAAGTCCCCTGGACTAGAACTATTCCAGCTTTGCGAGTCCTGCAGGACGCTCAGTAGCACTGTACTGGTTGTGTTCAAACATCCCTTCAGTGATCAACCACCCGAAAATGAAAGGTAGCAGGAGGCAGTTTTAGAGATTTGCCCACAAGTGACTCCCTATTTCTGAAACATTACGAACGATATATACTTGCGTCTAGTATAAGCCTTTCAGAAAGCTCACCCCTTGATAAGAAAAAACAATCAGGAATTATATTCTTGCTCAATCATTATGATACAAAAAAACAATGAAAGGCCACCTTGTGTCATTAACAAGGGTAAGACTGTAATAATTATGAGTGGAGGAACTCATTCCCTAATTCCAGTCTGGACTGATATCATACTACACTGCATCTGATAGGTCCAGTCATATATTTGCTATTTATAAATTATTTTTGGCCTTCAATTCTGTTGTTGACATAAAAATCCAAATATTATAAATATGTAATGTTGGATAATGAGGTATTAAAAAAGGGTGTTTTCCTGTTTTAAGGCATACATGTAACAGCTTGTAATGTTTTAGGATCAGACAATAAAAAGAGTGACAGTCATTTCAAAACCAATTCTATAACTTTGCAGCCCAGTAGTTAAGCTGCCTCTACTGAACAAGGGTGCAAAATCTGGACCAGATTATTAAAAATTTCTTATTCCATTCACTGTTTAATCCAGTCTCTCACATTATGTGGAGCTTCCACCGATGGCATCACATTCTGTCCTATCACAGACCCATTTGCTATTCCTTAGTGGAGCAGTTTAATTAGTACAAGTAGCTGTGTGCACCAGTGTTGACTCTCTCATTACGTGCTGCTTCCACAGATGGTATCACATTCTGTTCTATCACAGATCCATTTGCTATCCGGTAGTGGAGGTGTTTAATTAGGACAAGTCACTGTGTGCACCACTGTTGATAGTTCATATGGGACAATCTTTGTTTCAGCTACATTTAATACATTTTATTTCCTTTTAGTAATTATCTTTGTTTGATAACCTCATAAAATCATCAAAGGCCAGTTTCGAAAGAAAAATTGCCCTAGACACTAAAGATAATCACAAGGCCTTCTTCAGTTATGTCAGGAATATGGGTGGAAACTCCCAGATATGCTCAGAATTGTTGCATAATGGTACAAAATATACTGAACCTACAGACATAGCCAACATCCTGGCAGACAGATTCAGCGTAAACGTCTCCCCCCTTCCCCCCCAAAGGAGCAAATGCCTATCCCAACTGAATGTAACCTCCCTGACATCACAGATGCACAGGTGAAAGCTGCCCTCTCCAAAGCAAAAAACACAGCATCTATGGGACCAGACAGTGTCCCAGGCTGTGTCTTACATGAGCTCCAAGAAGGACTTAACCCTCACATTAAGTCACTGTTCAAACTTAGCCTTACTACAGGATATGTACACAAAGAATGGCATACAGCTACAGTGGTCCCACTCCACAAAGGTGGTGCCACAATGGACCCCGGGAACTATCACCCCATAAGCCTGACTAGTCTGGTCTGTAAAGCTATGGAGCGTATTATCATGGAACTCATAAACAAAGACATTGGGAGCCTCCAGACACTGGACCCTACCCAATTCAGCTTTGTTAAGGGCAGATCTTGCCTCTTAAACCTAGTAGATTTCTTTGAAACAGCTACCAAAGCCATAGATGATGGCAAGGTAGTCCACACAGCCTACCTGGACCTCGCAAAAGCCTTCGACACAATACCCCACTCGGGCATCATAAATAAGCTTACCAGCTTAAATATCAACCCCTATATCACAAGATGGGTTGCAAACTGGCTCAGGGATAGAACCCACATGGTCAGAATCACAGGTGCCATGTCCGAATCTAAACCAGTTACAAGTGGCGTCCCACAGGGCTCAGTTCTGGGACCTCTCTTGTTCGGTATATACTTCTCTGATGTTCAGGCTAACACGGGGGGATTATGGCTGACAAAGTTCGCAGATGACTGCAAACTGGGGACCATAATTGAATCTCCAGCCGACACAAGCATCCTCCAAAAGAGTCTCACAGAGATGGATGCTTGGTGCCAGAGCCACGGCCTCAAGCTAAATGCTAAAAAGTGCATAGTCATCTCCTTTGGAAAAAACAATGTGCCCACAAATTACCATATAGGTGGTAATCCATTAAGTAGGGAAGTAGTAATTAGAGATTTGGGGACCAACGTAGATAGTAATCTCTCCTTTGATAATCATGTTGCCAAAGTGGTTAGAAAGACCTTCTATATAGCCCACCTTATCACGAAAGGGTTCGCATCTAGATCAAGAGAGGTCATTGTGCCCCTCTACTCGTCACTCATCAAGCCCATAATTGAATACAATTGGGTGGAAACTCCCAGATATGCTCTGAATTGTTGCATAATGGTACAAAATATACCAAACCTACAGACATAACCAACATCTTGGCAGACAGATTCAGCACAAACTTCTCCCCCCCCAAAGGAGCAAATGCCTATCCCAACTGAATGTAACCTCCCTGACATCACAGATGCACAGGTGAAAGCTGCCCTCTCCAAAGCAAAAAACACAGCATCTATGGGACCGGACGGTGTCCCAGGCTGTGTCTTAAATGAGCTCTAAGAAGAACTTAACCCTCACATTAAGTCACTGTTCAAACTTAGCCTTACTACAGGATATGTACACAAAGAATGGCGTACAGCTACAGTGTTCCCACTCCACAAAGATGATGCCACAACAGACCCCGGGAACTATCGCCCCATAAGCCTGACTAGTCTGGTCTGTAAAGCTATGGAGTGTATTATCATGGAACTCATAAACAAAGACATTGGGAGCCTCCAGACACTGGACCCTACCCAATTCGGCTTTGTTAAGGGCAGATCTTGCCTCTTAAACCTAGTTGATTTCTTTGAAACAGCTACCAAAGCCATAGATGAGGGCAAGGTAGTCCACACAGCCTAACTGGACCTCGCAAAAGCCTTCGACACAATACCCCACTCGGGCATCATAAATAAGCTTACCAGCTTAAATATCAACCCCTATATCACAAGATGGGTTGCAAACTGGCTCAGGGATAGAACCCACATGGTCAGAATCACAGGTGTCATGTCCGAATCCAAACCAGTTACAAGTGGCATCCCACAGGGCTCAGTTCTGGGACCTCTCTTGTTCGGTATATACGTCTCTGAGGTTCAGGCTAACACGGGGGGATTATGGCTGACAAAGTTCACAGATGACTGCAAACTGGGGGCCATAATTGAATCTCTAGCCGACACAAGCATCCTCCAAAAGGGTCTCACAGAGACGGATGCTTGGTGCCAGAGCCACGGCCTCAAGCTAAATGCTAAAAAGTGCATCGTCATCCCCTTTGGGAAAAACAATGTGCCCAAAAATTACCATATAGGTGGTAATCCATTAAGTACAGAAGAGGTAATTAGAGATTTGGGGACCAACGTAGATAGTAATCTCTCCTTTGATAATCACGTTGCCAAAGTGGTTAGAAAGACCTTCTATATAGCCCACCTTATCACAAAAGGGTTCTCATCTAGATCAAGAGAGGTCATTGTGCCCCTCTACTCGTCACTCATCAAGCCCATAATTGAATACAATGCCCCGTTTGGGATGTACCTTACCTGACACCTGCAGCAACTGGAGAGACCCCAAACGTACCTCACCAAGAGGATTATGGGCTACAAACAGATATCCTATGCAGCTCGACTAAAGAAACTCCAGCTCTACTCAATTGCTTACTGCCTACTCAGAGGTGATCTATGCCTGATGTACAAAGCCATGTCAATCCCAGAATTAATGGACATGCTCCACCTCAAAAAATCCAAGTCCCTTAGAGATATATGCTCCAGGGACTTAAACCTCAGCACAAAAATAAATAGGACATGCTGGAGGGACAGATTCATTTCCCAGAGGCTCCCCTCACTCTGGAATAGAATCCCAATTCATGTTAGACATAGCCCCTCGCTGACCCTCTTCAAGCAAAATCTGGACGCGTGGATGGGAAATCGCAAATTCACCCCTGGGATCTCTTCTGTGTCCCTGCTAGACAGAGGCACAGTAAATTAATCTTAAAGGGTATAGGCTAATCTAATAGGGAGGCGGAAGTCAAATACACTCTGGCTAGGCTTATAAATGCCCTAGGGCAGATAGCCTAGTATCTACCTATGAACCTATGATAGCTTCTGTGAGTATGTAGCAACTGCAATAGCTTTAACTTGGAATGGAACATAGTAAATTTTTTTTTTGTGTGTGTGTGTGTGTGTGTGTGTGTGTGTGTGTGTGTGTGTTTATGTGTTTTTGTATGTCCTGGTTCATTCTAGGGCTTCCCTATGCCCTGCCTGCCTGTTCTTTTCTTCTTTTGTTAACCCAGAGTGTCACTGTTAACAAGGACAAGATGCTGAATGCACTATTGTTGTGATTGTTGGATAGCGCAGTGGTGCAGCAGTAGCATTGTTATAGCAAGAGGTTCTCCAGTTCGATTCTCAGCTGGGATGCCTTCTGTGTGGAGTCTGCATGTCCTCCCTGCATTCGTGTTGGTTTCCTCTGGGTGCTCTGGTTTCCTCTGATGTTACAAAGATGTGTCTGGAGCATTTCTCCCTGGGCCTCTGCTGAAAAATGGCACTTTCCTGGTTAACAAGTGTCAAATAAAATAAAAATAAATAAATTGTGTGTTGGGATAATCATTGTTTCGGCTATATTTTAATTTATTTTTTTTACTATCTACACTCTGTGCAAGTTTTTGACTAAGGGATTAGTGATGCCTTACATTGTGCAGTGGTACATGACCGTGCTGTTAATTAAAGACATAAATGGACATTACATTGTGCAGTGGTACATGACCGTGCTGTTAATTAAAGACATAAATGGACATTACATTGTGCAGTGGTACATGACCGTGCTGTTAATTAAAGACATAAATGGACATTACATTGTGCAGTGGTACATGACCGTGCTGTTAATTAAAGACATAAATGGACATTACATTGTGCAGTGGTACATGACCGTGCTGTTAATTAAAGACATAAATGGACATTACATTGTGCAGTGGTACATGACCGTGTTGTTAATTAAAGACATAAATGGACATTACATTGTGCAGTGTTACATGACCGTGCTGTTAATTAAAGACATAAATGGACATTACATTGTGCAGTGTTACATGACCGTGCTGTTAATTAAAGACATAAATGGACATTGCATTGTGCAGTGTTACATGACCGTGCTGTTAATTAAAGACATAAATGGACATTGCATTGTGCAGTGTTACATGACCATGCTGTTAATTAAAGACATAAATGGACATTACATTGTGCAGTGGTACATGACCGTGCTGTTAATTAAAGACATAAATGGACATTACATTGTGCAGTGGTACATGACCGTGCTGTTAATTAAAGACATAAATGGACATTACATTGTGCAGTGGTACATGACCGTGCTGTTAATTAAAGACATAAATGGACATTACATTGTGCAGTGGTACATGACCGTGCTGTTAATTAAAGACATAAATGGACATTACATTGTGCAGTGGTACATGACCATGCTGTTAATTAAAGACATAAATGGACATTACATTGTGCAGTGGTACATGACCGTGCTGTTAATTAAAGACATAAATGGACATTACATTGTGCAGTGGTACATGACCGTGCTGTTAATTAAAGACATAAATGGACATTACATTGTGCAGTGGTACATGACCGTGCTGTTAATTAAAGACATAAATGGACATTACATTGTGCAGTGGTACATGACCGTGTTGTTAATTAAAGACATAAATGGACATTACATTGTGCAGTGTTACATGACCATGCTGTTAATTAAAGACATAAATGGACATTACATTGTGCAGTGTTACATGACCGTGCTGTTAATTAAAGACATAAATGGACATTGCATTGTGCAGTGTTACATGACCGTGCTGTTAATTAAAGACATAAATGGACATTGCATTGTGCAGTGTTACATGACCATGCTGTTAATTAAAGACATAAATGGACATTACATTGTGCAGTGGTACATGACCGTGCTGTTAATTAAAGACATAAATGGACATTACATTGTGCAGTGGTACATGACCGTGCTGTTAATTAAAGACATAAATGGACATTACATTGTGCAGTGGTACATGACCGTGCTGTTAATTAAAGACATAAATGGACATTGCATTGTGCAGTGGTACATGACCGTGCTGTTAATTAAAGACATAAATGGACATTACATTGTGCAGTGTTACATGACCGTGCTGTTAATTAAAGACATAAATGGACATTACATTTTGCAGTGTTACATGACCGTGCTGTTAATTAAAGACATAAATGGACATTACATTGTGCAGTGTTACATGACCGTGCTGTTAATTAAAGACATAAATGGACATTACATTGTGCAGTGTTACATGACCGTGCTGTTAATTAAAGACATAAATGGACATTACATTGTGCAGTGTTACATGACTGTGCTGTTAATTAAAGACGTAAATGGACATTACATTGTGCAGTGGTACATGACCGTGCTGTTAATTAAAGACATAAATGGACATTACATTGTGCAGTGGTACATGACCGTGCTGTTAATTAAAGACATAAATGGACATTACATTGTGCAGTGATACATGACTTGCTGTTAATTAAAGACATAAATGGACATTACATTGTGCAGTGGTACATGACCGTGCTGTTAATTAAAGACATAAATGGACATTGCATTGTACACTGGTACATGACCATGCTGTTAATTAAAGACATAAATGGACATTACATTGTGCAGTGGTACATGACCGTGCTGTTAATTAAAGACATAAATGGACATTACATTGTGCAGTGGTACATGACCATGCTGTTAATTAAAGACATAAATGGACATTGCATTGTGCAGTGTTACATGACCGTGCTGTTAATTAAAGACATAAATGGACATTGCATTGTGCAGTGTTACATGACCGTGCTGTTAATTAAAGACATAAATGGACATTGCATTGTGCAGTGTTACATGACCGTGCTGTTAATTAAAGACATAAATGGACATTACATTGTGCAGTGTTACATGACCGTGCTGTTAATTAAAGACATAAATGGACATTACATTGTGCAGTGGTACATGACCGTGCTATTAATTAAAGACATAAATGGAAAGATTTGTTTAGCTTTCTATGCACACTTTTTCAAGGAAGGCGCTATATTTATTTGAGTAAAATATTTTATGTTCAGCAGAAAGAGAGTTTATTCACTAATATAGTAATATCTACCTATAACTAACATGAGTATTCACCACATTTGGAAAACCAGATAGAGTTTTTAAGGAAGGAAGTTGATAGAAGTGTTGAGAATACTTCTACCCTATCAGTTAGGAGAAATTAAAGCAGACTTTAACAGTGCTTCTCAACTTTCCAGAGTTTTGCAGAATATTCCTGATTTTGCCTCATATTTTTCCCTGCCCCTTGTAAAAGTTTTGATTTTCTGCTACATTACTAAGGATTGTAGTCAGACAATAATGTCAGACATTAATTTTATACTTCCCATTGGTCTAAACATGTATGTTGATGAAAAACCTATTGTTTTATTAAGTGAATTACAATAATATTTAAAAACTGCCCCAATCTGGGGGCTTTGCTTCTCATAATTTTGGCTTTGACCAAAATTCTTGAACAAAGAAGTTGAGAGGTATGCCACCACCTTAAACTTGTTGAATTTCAGCCTGACTTGTACCTGGTTAATAACAACATCACTATAACAACAGAATCACAATCAACCCAGGTTAGCCCAAGTGATGTTACTGATAACACCTCACTTGAAAAAGAGCAGTCAGCTTTACTCCTCAAGTCTTCTCCACTAGTACATATTCAGATGGACTCACTGTTGTTACCCATGAATGAAGACATAATAAATGCCCCCTATTGGAAAGCAAGCAAAGCTGGGAAGGTTCTCACAAAGGCAAAGCTCCTCAGTATATAGTAGTGGGAAATATTACCAATATATCTGGAGTAAAGAAGTACAAGTGGAAACAGATTTCAAACTGTTGCATATAGACCTAATAGAACACCTAAGACTACAGAGGATGTTACTTCACCTACAGAAGTGTAATGTGAAAGTGACATATAGTCTAAACAAGATCCTGAACATTGCAGATACACTGATGAGAGCAGTTTTTCCAGAGAAGCACTAAGAACTACTAGAAGAAGAACACAAGACATTTGGGTAACGCTACAATTAATAATGACAGATGAAAAGATAATCAAATTCAAGAAGTGTACTGATACTGACTTAGAAATGTAACTACTGAAAGGTGTTACTTTCTGTACAAAAGTCATTACTAAGAAAAGAACTTTATTTTATTTTTCCTTAAAGAAACAATCAGTTGAATGCAAATGTGGACTTCATGGAGTTTAGACCACATCTTCTGTCTGTGTGTATTATTTATTAAGCATCCTAACATAAGACTGATGTCCTCCACGGAGGAAGGAGTGGTTTGTGCCATTAGTAAAGGAGAAAGGTTATGCCATCCTTAAAAAGTAGGAATTTATTTATTTAAATTTGTTGACCGGGAGTGTCGACTGGACGTCGGTCCATTTTCAGCAGAGGCCCGGGGAGAAAAGCTCCACAGTTAAAATAAACAGACAGTAGTTACATTGGATTACATAGCGATTAACAATTTAACATAGCAATTACTTACAACATATTTACACATGAAGAACATAGTACATCAGTAGACAACTAGAATCTTTATCTGTGAAGTACATAACAGACATTAACAAATGTTACAATGAGAAGTTCCTGCTGTATAATAAGTGCTAGGCTTATGAGCATCTGAGCTTGCTATAATCAAGGTAGTTAGTGGAGTGGAAAGTAGGAATATCATGAAGTGAGTGTGAAACTATGGAGTTTGTGAGGAAGGTGATGTCTGCGGAAGAAAGAATGACTTAGACTTAGATTGTGCTGTTGCATATGAAAGTTATGTCATGTAAAATCATAGGAAGGGCTTATCCTGACCAGTAACTGAAGTAGAGTGAGATGTTATTTACACAAGTAGGAGTAGGCTTTGCTTTGTAGTTATGGAGGTAAGTGAGGACATTTATAGAAGCAGGAGTGGTCTGAGGTTAACACTAAGCAGTGTGTTTATATTAAATACATTTAACTGCTTACATGTAGGTACTTTATATCCTCAACTATGACAATATAACAGCATAAATGATGAAAAAAATTCATGCACAAAAAATCATGTGAACTATAGCTGAAGAAACCAGATGTTCTTCTTCTTTCGGCTTTTCCCAGTTAGGGGTCGCCACAGCGGAACTCCGGTCAACTAATGATTGGCAGTAGATTTTTTTTTACAGTGTCGAGGTGCCAGCTCGATGCCCAATCTTCAATGAAGGCACGCCCATTCACGCATGTCTTTCGAAGGCCACTCGACCATGGAAAGTACATGCAGACTCCATACAGAAGGTGCTCCAGCCGAGAATCGAATGGGAGAACCTCTTGCTGTGAGGCGACAATGCTACCGTTGCACCACCGTGGCTTAATATAATTTCCGAAAATTATTGTATCATATTAATAAATAACTGGAAAAGAAATCATGCATTTCCAGTGAGCAAGTCACTAAATACATTAAGTTCATGTCCTTGGGGAAACTGTAGAGAAGTACAGGACCCTCCAGCAGCCTTGGACTTTATATACTAGGATTGATTCACCCATCAATTATTTTTCTGGACAATTTCCAAAGTATTGTTTCTACAGAAAACACATGAGAAACTGGGGTTGTGATGTCATCAGCAAAAACAAAAGCATCTTTAGCTTGAGCTATGGAGTCATGGGGGTGTGATATTGTCAAGAAAGCAGCAGTGGGTGTTGGTCTTCAGGTATGGAGGAAGGTGATATTAACCACAGATATAGGAATGCCTTGTGCTCAGTATTAGGATGTGCTGTCATGAAGGAAGGTGATGCCTGAAGCAACTCTGAGGATTGCCAATTCAAATTCATAAATATAAATGTAGTGTCCTCTGTTCCAAACCAAGAAAGAGCTGTTATGCTTTGTGGTTTATGTTGATGTTACTAGAACTGTTATAATTTATGTATCTTTCCTTTTCAGGCAACAGATTAAACAGAGACTATCTCTTTCTTATATTTATGTTGTGAGATGAAGTCTGATTTCAGGTTTAACCATCTGCTTTTAAGCCATGATTAGTAATATCCACCACCAGAAGATACCACAAGTTACTTTTGTTATAAGGGTAGTAAAGGTACACTAGAACCTTTGGAGATTGCTACAATTCTTACTACCTTGCTGTAAAGAAATAACTAGGGATATTGGAGTGGAAAGCACCAGCCCATGCACCATTTCTTTTTTCATGTTGTCAGAAAAAATGCTGTACAGTTGAAAGAATACTGGAAGTCAATTAATGAATTTTTGCAGGCTCTTTTTACAGATAATTTCATTATTTCTAAGTCTCTTATATTATTCAACACACCTGTACCTCAATGTGTTAAAAAGATTAAGCTTCCCTTGTTATGGTCTATCCTAGCAGTGGCTAGGAAAATAATAACTAGAAATTGGATTTCAGATACACCTCCTTCGTTCAATGAATTTAAAAATGTTATGAATATAATGTGTCATATGGAAATAAGCACAATTAGAATGAGAACAACTAGAAAAACATCACATTTTATTGTATGGGATAATTTACAAAATTTGTTAAAAAAATTCTAATTTCAATAGCACAGTATTTTAGTTTAATTAATTGATCTGATTGTAGTGGATGTCTTTGTAAATACTTTAGTTGTTTTGTTGAATATTATAATAATACCTATTTTTAATTATTTGTATAAAATTGTTATGATATTTCTCTTATATGTTAAAACAATAAACTTGTTTTGAAAAAAGAAAAAATGCTGTACTTTTGAAACTAAAATTTATTGTTAGCGCTTTCATCACTTTTCATTAAAGGAACTTCTTTAGACATTTGTAATAGCTCAATTTACAACTGAAATAGTCCCAAGTTGATGACATCATGGACCTCCCATTATCTAAATTCAGCAAGTATATAAGTAAATACATTCAGATTTCTTTGTGTATAAAAACTTTTTTAAAACACAAACAAATTCTTCACTGATATTAATTACAATGAAAATGTCAAATATTAAATGCCCCCATAGAAATATTTTTTATCTGGTTAATGCTTTAAGTTTTAAAATACATTTCAGGGAACAAGAATCGTTCAACCCAAGGTAGGAAAAGGCATTTAATCTCAGTTGCCATAGCAACTCCCTCTCCTGAAGTATTAAAGCCCAAGGCCCTCTCCTGGGATTCAATCTATTTTCTCAATAACCATACAAAGGAAAGTGTGGTTGGTATGTTCCAAAATATTCTTGGACAAATCATTGTTGTTGTCCTGTCTACTAATACTGCCAGACTCCTCCCCAGCACATTTTTATTTAAGTTGCTGTCTTCCCTCCATCTAGCTTACCCTTCACTACTTGTATACTACTGTGCCTAGTCACCCTTGTAAAACTTACACCGGCCACTAGGTGGCAGTCCGACCTAGACTTCACCCCTTACTCTCTTTTCAGTTTGTATGAGTTCTGGCTCATTAAATTCCCTCGGATTTTCTCTTCTCTTGACCTATTGCCTAACTATTCCCCTATTTTTCTCTCTTTTTGCTCCTAGTCTGCACTCTTCTCATTCCCTTCCCTCTGCCGACTTGTTATTTCTTACTCTGTCCTCCTCTTGTCACTTTCTTTTCTATCATACTTATACCACAGAAAGCTCCTTACCTTCTCCACCTGCTCTCTCTTGGATTTAGTGCTCACTGATTGTCCCCATCCCCTCTTGCTCTACCCGCTCCATTCGCCCTGCGGGCTCACTCCGCTCCCCTACCCTACCCCCAAATTCCAACCACCCCACTATCTCTAGATTTATGCCCATATAGCCACACCTAATTCCTCTACACCAACCAAACTCCACCCCTTCCTCTTCCTATCCCCTCCTCTAGTCTTACCACACCCACATCACCTTTCCCCACCTCCTTACTCAACACCTACATTGCTTATTAAAACCCCAACATGTCTGTAAAATATCCATTCTTTGCAATCCAACTACTACTCCTTCTAAACCTTACCCTCATCTACCATCTCACCCAGCCTTACCTCCTCAACCACACCCTACTCCTATATACAATTTACCCTCTCCACACATCACATACCTACTATACCAACTCCATCTCTCCTGAACTTTATCCCACTAACCACATCCTATGGTTTCATTACAAACCAATCCCTTCTCATAACACCTTTACACACACTTTCCACCCCATATCCTCCGCTAATCCCTTAACCCTCACCTCTCAATCAAAACATCTCAAATACCTCTACTACGTAACTCAACTCCTAACTTCCATTCTATTATCCGGTGATATACACCCCAACCCAGGCCCAAACCTCCCCTCCTCTAATTCTAAATCCATCTTATTTGCATCCCTTAATGCACAAAGCATAGCTAACAAAATTCCAAATCTACTTGCCTGGCTATCTCACAACACACCAGACATCCTAGCCATTTCTGAAACCTGGCTAAAACCACATATAAAAGATTCAGAGATAGTACCACCTAACTACTCAATCATTAGATCAGACAGAACCCATAAAAAAGGTGGTGGAGTAGCTCTACTCTACTCATCCTCCCTATGTATATCACCCTATGATAAAGCCATCCCCCCATTCCATAATGCAGAATTAATACTGGCTCATCTCCAGCTAAACAAACACAAATATATATATAATATATATATATATATATATATATATATATATATATATATATATATATATATATATATATATATATCTATATATATATACATTGTCTCTCTTTACATTCCCCCAGGAGACAATAAAACTTGAAGAAATCCTCTCCTGGCTCTCAGCTAACATTAAAAATGAAACTATAATCATGGGAGATACCAATATTAACTGGTCCTCCATTCAGTCCCCCTCTCACTCCCTTAACATCAACCTATACAACTACTGTCAACTCATCAACTCCATTACTAGACCACACAAAGACTTCACTGCTGGCAACATCCTAGACTGGATTATAGTCTCCCACCCTCACTACTACCCAGATAGTGGAACCATACCTGACTCCCTCAGTAACCACCTACCTATATTCACTAGATGTCTTCCTTCTCCCTTACAAGTCACTCATAATTACATTACTACCTGATGCCATAAGAACTTTAACCCAGAAGCTTTCTGCAATACCCTAAAATCACTTAACTGGTACCCCTTAAAAACTCTACCCCTTGAAGATGCGATCACTCACTTTAATACCACATTCCTAAACCTTCTAGATACTCAAGCTCCTTTAAAAACCAAAAGAATAAAAAGACAATCCCCCCCCCTGGTTAACTATAAACACCCTAACCCCCCTGCGACTTAGAGACAAAGCTTGGACACAATACTTAGAGACAAAGCCTGGACACAATACTTAGAGACAAAGCCTGGACACAATATCAAAAGAACAAATCTACATCTTCCCTCAATGAATACAAAACTCTTCGTAACTCAGTTAAAAAAACTTACCTCTGCAGACCGGCGTATTTACTTCACCCGACTGCAAAGTAACACAAAACTAACCCTCAAAAATTCTGGAGGGGTATTACTACCCTCTTAAAATACGGGACCACAGAAAACCCTATCCCTTGCCCAAATGTAGATGACACTGATCTTGCTACCCAATTCAATTCCTTCTTCATAGACTCTATCTCCAAACTTACCTCCTCTTTCTCAAATAACAATCCTTTCCCTACCTCCACTTTTCCTCAGACTTCTCCCACCTCTCCTCCTGCTTCTCCCACTCCAACTTCTCCCACTTCTCCTTGGACTTCTTCCCCTCCAACGTCTCCCACCCCTCATCATGCTTCTCCCCCTCCAACTTCTGCCACTGACTCCACACCCCCACCATTCTTCATTAAACCTGTTCCTGCATCCGTCATAAAAAAACTTCTGAAAAAACTAAAACCATGCACCAATGCCCCAGATGACATTCCCTCATACTTCCTTAGCATAGCTGCAGAAGCCATTGCCCTCCCTATCAGCATACTAATTAACCACTCCATCCAAGAAAGTATTGTTCCTCAAATCTGGAAAAAAGCCTACATCATTCCCCTACATAAAGGTGGTACCAATACTAATATTACCAATTTCCATCCCATCGCCATCCTCTCTCCCCTTTCAAAAGTCCTAGAGAAATGTATCCATCTACAACTCCTTCCCCATCTCCTGGACAACAATCTATTAACTCCCACACAGCACGGATTTAGACCCCATCATAGTACTATGACTGCCCTCCTATCCTTCCTTGAAACTGTGAATAAAGCAAGAGATTCTGGCCTCACTGTATCTACCATCCTACTCGATCTCTCTAAAGCTTTCGACACTATCTCTCATAATCTACTTCTTACTAAGCTATCTAAACTAAACCTTTCCCCCTCTTCCCTCCATTTGGTTTACTAGCTATCTCTCCAATAGGCAACAAGCCGTCAAGTGGAAAAAAGCCACCTCCTCCTTCCTCAACAGCCCTACAGGTGTTCCACAAGGTTCTATTTTAGGCCCCCTCCTCTTCAATATCTTCATCAATGACTTTTACCACTCTATCTCCCTTGCAAACATTACTCAATATGCGGATGACTCAACAATCATCTGTGCTGCCTCATCCATCCCAGCTCTTCTAAAACTTACCCAAGATGCCTTCACCACCACAAAACAATGGATGAAAGACAACCATCTTGCACTCAATGCTGCTAAAAATAAACTTATGATATTTACCCCCTCCAAAACTCATAACTTTGATAGATCTCTATTCTCCATCACCAGCTAGAACAACACATCTCTTGAGCTAGTATCTGAAACCAAACTACTAGGAGTCCAAATTGATGACAAGCTCAAATTCAAATCCCACCTTCTACTAAATATAAAAAAACTCACCAAAAACAAGGCCTGCTCTACCGTCACAATCGGTTCCTCACCTCAACTACCAAAATTACTCTCTCTACCACATTTCTCCTTCCCTCCCCTCTCTATGGTGCCCCTCTTCTTATAAACCTACAATCTTCCCTGAAAACCAAGCTCTCATCTTGTTACAATAAAATAGCCAGATTTGCCACCAGTAACAAATCATCCACCCATCACTGTGAAAATCTCCATAAACTCAACTAGCTAGAGCTTCCCAACTACCTCTACTACACTCAGCTCACCGATGCACATAAACTCATTTTCCAGCCATCCCTCTGTCCCTCTCTCTCAACTACCTTCAAAATGCATAAAACTCAAATACTTCTAAGATCTAATAATCAAAACCTCCTAGAAGTTTACAGACCCCTCCACCCTCCAGGACAAAACCTCCTGTCCTTCTCATTAGCACGCCTATGGAACTCCCTTCCCCCCTTCATTCGTACAATTGCAAGCCTGCCATCCTTTAAAAAATCACTACGCTCTCATTTAACATCCTCTTGGGAATGCTCCTGTTCACATCCCTCATAACCTACTCTCTACTCCCAACACTTTTCCTCTTTCCTTTTTCTCAAATCCTAGCTAGCAAACTCATGCTGGCTCCTAGCATACAACTCCTTATTTGTACCATGAAATTTTTAGCAAAAAAAAAAAAAATTATGCCTGTATCACTTGTTTATCTTGATATTTTTTTCTAACTTATAATCAGAATTTCTGCAGTGTTTTTTCTTTAATTTCTCATATAAACTATGTGTGTAACATAACCTTTGTATAATCTGTATGTGGAATATAATCTTTGTCTAATCTGTATGGAGCTTTTCTCCCCAGGACTCCATTGAAAATGGGTTCTTTAGGCCCAGTGGACTATCCTGGTTAAACAACTGCAAATAAATAAATAAATAAATAAATAAATACTGGTGCTCATACATTATTTGTCTAAAGTGCCTCTCGGTCTTTCCTATGTAGAAAGAGGGGCAGTGTTGTCACCTAGCTAAGTATATTACACCTGTTGTTCCACAGTCAAATTTTCTTCTAAGGAATATTTAATATTCCCAATAGTAAATGAAGAAGTTCTATATGTTTACAAGAACAACATCTTCCACATTTCTTCATCTCTTTGTTAGGAATATATGGGTTAACTTCTTTTTCAAGTAGTGTTTTTAGATTAGAGCCTTTTCTAAACATCATCCTAGGTCCTGGCCCTAACTTGTTCCTAGCCATAGTGTCCTCGTTAATCATGACCCAATTTTTGTTTATAACCTCCCTCAGGAGTTTGGCATCACTTGAAAAGGTTGTTATAAAACTGATGCAATCTAAATCGTCATTTCTATTAAAAAAGTATTCTGCCAAGACCATTTGTTCGTCACCCCTTAAGGTTCCCCTATTTAAAATGGGCTGGAAATGTCCCAGTTCCCTTTTCCTTCTAACCTCTATAACAATCTCTTCCAATAAATCTATTGGGTATCCTCTCCTGGTGAGCATCCCCCAGTAGTTTTTACACTCCACCTCAAAATCAACATCCAGTGTAATCATCCTTGCCACCATTTACAACGGACCTCTTTTGGTGGTAAGGGTGATTACTGCTGTAGTGAAGGAAATCCTTGGAGTACGTAGGTTTGCAGTATATTTTGGCAATATACCTACCATGTGTTATGTCCTTAATAAACCACACATCTAAGTATGATATAGCTGTAGTATCGAAATGATATGTGAATTTCAAAAAGGGAGTCATGTTGGATAAGGTCTCAACAAATTTTGGGACATCTTCTTTATCTCCCTTAAAAATCAAAAACATATCAAGGTTCCTTGTGTACCAGTGTACCTTGTTTTTGCACATTTCATGTTGGAATAACAAATGTCTTTCCCAATAGGCCATAACACAACTGGCGAAAGTGCCCCCACAGGGTGACCCCAACGTGACATCTGTTTTCTGCAAAAATAAATCCCCGTCAAATAAGAAAAAATTATTAGCCAATACAAGTTCTAGGAGGGTAATAATTAAATCAGTCTCCTCACCAGTTAACCCCTTTTCCAAAAGAATGTCCCTTACCCAGTCTTATCCCATGTTCTAGGGAATGACCATGTACAGGTCCTTAACATCTATTGTAATGAAGTTGTATTCTTGGTTCAATTCCAGGTTATTCAGTGTTCCCAAGAACTGCCAGGAGTCTCTGCAGATTTGTCTCTCTATTTCGAAGTATTTTTTCATTTTCAAATCAACAAACTTAGCACAGGCATAGGTTATGGAGTTCCTACCATCAATTAAGGGTCTAAAAGAGGGGTAATTTAAGTTCTTATGTGTTTTTGGAATCCCGAATAGGACCGGGGTTACTGGTGCTATCATATCCAAATAGTCAAGTATATCTATATCAATGTACCCCCCCAAAAAACAAGTTATTAATCGTTGTTTTTATATGCTGATAGGCCCCATTCATTTCACTCACTGAGACCTGCTCATATGCTTCACTATCCAGCATATCTCTCATTTTGTTTTTGTATTCCTCCTGTTTCATAAAAAACAATCCTTCCCCTTTATCAGGATGCATAACCCTGACTCCTGTTGTCCTTAGGCCATTCATTTCCTGAACTTCTGTTTTAGTCAAGTTTTTACTGCTATGTACATTACTGAAAGTGTTACCTAAGTAGGGCTAATTTGGCAAGGACTTTACTAGACTTAAAATTGTATGCTCGCAAATGAAACCTTAAACTACTTTTAGGTAAAACATTTTCTGTACTATCAGTGTTTCGGATTTCAAGTGTATTTAATCCCCCATTACAGGTGATTATTGCCCATTTTGAGAAATCATGTGAGGTTGATATAAGACACCTTTTTGGGAACTTCCAGTAATGTATATAGCAGTAAAAACTTGACTAAAACAGAAGTTCAGGAAATTAATGACCTAAGGACAACAGGAGTCAGGGTTATGCATCCTGACAAAGGGGGAGTTTTTTTATGAAACAGGAGGAATACAGAAACAAAATGAGATATATGCTGGATTGTGAATCATATGAGCAGGTCTCGGTTGGTGAAATGAATGGGGCCTATCAGCATATAAAAACAGCGATTAACGACTTATTTTTGGAGGGGTACATTGATATAGATATACTGAACTATTTGGATATGATAACACCAGTTACCCAGGTCCTATTTGGGATTCCAAAACATATAAGAACTTAAATGACCCCCCCCCCTTTTAGACCCATAATTGATGGTAGGAACTCCATAACTTATGCCTGTGCTAAGTTTGTTGATTTGAAAATGAAAAAATACTTCAAAATAGAGAGACAAATCTGCAGAGATTCCTGGCAGTTCTTGGGAACACTGAATAACCTGGAATTGAACCAAGAATACAACTTCATTACAATAGCTGTCAAGGACCTGTACGTGGTCATTCCCCAGAACACGAGATTAGACTGGGCAAGGGACTTTCTTTTGGAAAAGGGGGAACTGGTGAGGAGTCTGATTTAATTATTACCCTCCTAGAACTTGTATTGGCTAATAATTTTTTCTTATTTGATGGGGATTTATTTTTGCAGAAAACAGGTGTCATGTTGGGGTCACCCTGTGGGGGCACTTTTGCCAATTGTGTTATGGCCTATTGGGAAAGATATTTGTTATTCCAACATGAAATGTTCAAAAACAAGGTAAACTGGTGCATAAGGTATCTTGATGATATGTTTTTGATTTTTAAGGGCGATAAAGAAGAGGTCCCAAAATTTGTTGAGACCTTATCCAACATGACCCCCTTTTGGAAATTCACATATCATTTTGATACTACAGCTATATCATACTTAGATGTGTGGCTTGTTAAGGACATAACACATGGTAGGTATACTGCCAAAATATACCACAAACCTACATACTCCAAGGATTTCCTTCACTACAGCAGTAATCACCCTTACCACCAGAAGAGGTCTGTTGTAAAGGGTGGCAAGGATGATTACACTGGATGTTGATTTTGAGGTGGAGTGTAAAAACCTGTAGGGGATGATCACCAGGAGAGGATACCCAATAGATTTATTGGAAGAGATTGTTATAGAGGTTAGAAGGAAAAGGGAACTGGGGCATTTCCAGCCCATTTTAAATAGGGGAACCTTAAGGGGTGACGAACAAATGGTCTTGGTAGAACACTTTTTTAATAGAAAGGAGGATTTAGATTACAACAACTGTTTTATAACAACCTTTTCAAGTGATGCCAAACTCCTAAGGGAGGTTATAAATAAATATTGGGTCATAATTAATGAGGGCACTATGGCTAGGAAGAAGTTAGGGCCAGGACCTAGGATGACGTTTAGAAAAGGCTCTAATCTAAAATCACTACTTGAAAAAGAAGTTAACCCATACATTCCTAACAAAGGGATGAATAAATGTGGAAGATGTTCTTCTTGTAAACATATAGAAACTTCTTCATTTACTATAGGGAATATTAAATATTCCTTAGAAGAAAATTTGACTGTGGGGCAACAGGTGTAATATAATTAGCTAGGTGCCAACACTGCCCCTCTTTCTACATAGGAAATACTGAGAGGCACTTTAGACAAAGGATATATGAGCACCAGTACAGTATTAGTAGACAGGACAACAACAATGCTTTGTTGAAGCATATTTTGGAACACACCAACCACATTTTCCTTTTTATGGTTATTGAGAAAATAGATCTGAATCCCAGGAGAGGGCCTTGGGCTTTAAGATTCGAGGAGAGGGAGCTTCTATGGCAACTGAGAGTAAATGCCTTTTCCTACCTTGGGTTGAATGATTTTTGTTTCCTGAAATGTATTTTAAAACTTAAAGCATTAACCAGGTAAAAAACATTTCTATGGCGGCATTTAATATTTGACATTTTTGTTGTAATTAATATCAGTGAAGAATTTATTTGTGTTTTAAAACGTTTTTATACACAAAGAAATCTGAATGTATTTACTTATATACTTGCTGAATTTGGATAATGGGAGATCCATGATGTCATCAATGTGGGACTATTTAAATTTTAAATTGAGCTATTACAAATGTCTAAAGAAGTTCCTTTAATGAAAGGTGACAAAAGCGCTAACAATAAATTTTAGTTTCAAAAGTACTGCATTTTTTCTGGCTGCAACATTTGTTTTGTTTGTTTTTCCATTTTTTATTTAGTTTTTTCATGCCATCCCCAATTCCATCGTTTTCCTCCTTTGGATACCCACATTCAATGGCAATCCTTTATCTTGGGATGACCATTCGCTGCAGTTTTTTTTGCCCTTAAACATCATTCCATGCCCAGTCTATAACACTGACATGACAATTATTTGTCCTCTGGAAGACTCTTTGCTGCTTATTATTTGTCATATGCATAGGTTCATAGGTGTGTACTAGGCTAATGGGCCTGGAGCCTTTACAAGCATAGACCATAGGATTACCCTGGCATCGTGCCACCCAACCTTAGTTCCTAGTGCCTCTGTTGAGTAGAGCCACTGGAGTGATCCCTGGTGTGAATTTTCTATTTCCCATTCACTCATCAAGATTTCTCTTGAAGAGGGCCAGTGAGGTGCTCTGTTTGACATGTATGGGAAGTCTATTCCATAGCATGGGCAGTCTCTGGGTTATGAACCTGTGCCTCCAGCATGTTCTGTTGATTGTGGTAATGAGGTTGAGGTTTCTGGAGTGTGTGGTGAGGACGGATTGGGATTTCTTTAGATGTAGCATTTCTAACAGAGCTGGGCCAGGCATGGCTTTGTAAGTTAAGCAGAGATTGCCTCTAAGTAGGCAATATGAGACAGAGAATAGTTGGAGTTTTCTGAGTCTGTCCATATAGGACAAGTGTTTAAGGCCTAGGATCCTCTTTGTGAGGTACTTTTGCGGCCTCTCCAGTTGTTGCAGTTGGCTAGTGAGGTACATGCCAAATGGGGCATTGTACTTAATTGTTGGCCTAATGAGGGAAGAGTAGAGAGAGACATGGACCTCTTTCTTCCTAGATGCAAAACCCTTAGTAATGAGATATGCCACATAGAAGTACTTTCTGACCACAGTGGCAATATGGTGGTCAAAAAAGAGGTTGCTGTCAACCTGTGTTCCCAGATCTCTTATAATGCCTTCTGTGTTCAGTGGACTACCATCACTGTGGTAATTCATGGGAACTGGGTTTTTCCCAAAGGGGATGACGACACATTTTTTGGCACTGAGCTTAAGGCCATGGTTCTGACACCAGTCATTGGTCTCAATGAGGCCTTCCTCTAAGATGTCAGCATCACTTGGGGAGTTAATAATGGCTTCCAACTTGCAATCATCTGCAAGCTTTATCAGCCAGAGTCTCTTTGTGTTGGCTTGGACGTCTGAGAAGTAGATACCAAACAGGAGAGGACCTAGGACCGATCCCTGTGTGAATCCACTTGTGACTGGTCGGCAGTCTGACTTGGAGTCAGCCACTTTCACACTATGGGTTCTATCTGTGAGCCTAGTGATATAGGGGTCAATGCCTAGCTTAGTGAGTTTTTCTATGATTCCTGAGTTGAGAATGGTGTCAAAGGCCTTGGCCAGATCAAGGTTGGCTGTATGAACCACCTTGCCTTCATCCACAGCTCTGGTGACTGACTCAAAGAAGTTGACCATGTTGAGCAGCTTGCCCTACCCCTCACAAAACCAAACTGTGCAGGATCCAGAGTTTGGAGATTCCCTATATCCTTGTTTATTAGGTCCATGATGATTCTTTCCATAGCTTTGCATATCAGACTTGTCAGGCTAATGGGGTGATAGTTTCCAGGGTCTGTACTTGCTCCTCCTTTGTGGAGAGGGATGACTGTAGCAGTGCACCATTTGGTAGGGACAAAGCTTGAGGTGAGGCTGTGATTGAACAGGGCACACAGGTGAGGTGCCAGTTCACTCTGTAGTTCACATAGAACACAGCCAGGGATAATGTCAGGTCCCATAGAAGCTGTATTCTTGGCCTTTGACAGTGCTGTTTTAACCTATGTAGCAGTAATACTGGGTGTCTGGCAATCAGCTGGTATTGTGATTGGTCCTTTGAGGGTGGAGAGAAGGGTAAAGTTGGCACTGAATCTGTCGGCCAGTATATTGGCAATATATGTTGTTTTGGTATAGGAGGTACCATTGTGCAGTAGCTCAGAGTAAATCTGGTTATCGCCATGGAGATTCTGTACATAACTACAGAAGGCCTAGTGGTTGTCTTTACTATCTGCTGCAATTCTGTTTTCATAGCTAACATTAAAGGATTTGATGAGGGATCTCAACTTTTTGTTGAGGCTGATAAGGGAGTTTTTCCAGTCTTGGGGATTCACCTTATTCCACATCAGTCTCCTCCTTCTGTTGTAGAGTTTGTTTATGGCAGGGGACCACAAGATTGACTTTCTTTTTTTTTGAGGAGAGCGTCTTGGTTCTATTGGGTATGGCGAGATCCATGCATTTGTGTATTTGTTCGTACAGTGCATTGGTGTATGATTCGGCGGTCATGCAAATATTCTCCATTTGCATGGGTGCTGCAAAGTTAGCCACCTCTGTTTTTAGGAGCCCAAAGTTAGCTTTCGAGCATGAGAAGCATGACCCTCAGACTGCATTTGTTTGTAGCTGTTATGGTGGTAATTTGGTCTTTGGAACACCACCTAAAAAAAGCACTATAGGGGTGGCAAGAACCTTGGCCAGTATCTGAAAGCCCAGGGGTGAAGGATGCAGGCCATTTCTGGCAAAGTTTCGAGGTCTGTCAGTCATGTCATCCCAGGCAGACAGATGCTGCATTCCCTTAGAATGACACCAGAATCTTAGCCAATTGTTGAAATCCTTTTCTGCTTGTACTGTGGTATCATTCTGGGTCTGCCAGCTCTTCTCCGATAATGCAGCCATATGCCTAATCTGATTCCCATATTCCAAGCACAATTGCCTTTTTCCCATTGAATAACTTCATCATTGTAGTGGCAACCTGTATAGCAGACAGTCTGCTTTACCCTGATAGCCCCATTATATGCCTTCTCTGTGATTCTAATAACCTCCATTGCACACCCTTTCCCTCATTCAGTACTTCCGTTTCCAACCCTCATCTTCAATGCCACATCTCCATTCATGCCTTCTCATCCTACATGCTCAGAACTCCATTTTCAGGTCTTTCCTTGAGCTTGATGCCTCCATTGCTTAACTTTTCCCTCTTTACTCTAATGACTCATTCCCTGCCTGTTCCCTTTTCCTAGTATCCTGTTTCATGCAGGCTCCTTCTCACTGGCAGCTCCAATTCATGCTTACCACTTACACAATATCCACTTCCATATTCTCCCTACTGCTAAGGTAGCCTATTATGTGACCACTCCTTCATATTGATGCAGTCTTTCATCGCCGTCTTCATTAATGTGCTACCCAGGTCAGTGCTGTCTTTCTTAGACTCAGTATGCTAATTATGTGCATTGTCCATTACCCTGAGACCTCCACCCCCCCTTGCATTCACATGTTCATTTAATTTCCTCTACATCATCCTCATAATCCAATTTTTATATATTTTACCTGCACTGATACCTCCACTGTACCTTTTCCTGTTACCTCCATTTCATGCTATTCCATTTAGTTTTCCATCTCCTGACATCTTTCGTAAACTTTCTTTATCAGGTAAATTATTTTCAGTTTTTTGTTCTCTCACTGGTATGTGTTCCAACCCCTTCATGTAATCCCAAACCTACCTGTAATCCCCTTCATGTAATCCCATCACCTACCTGTAATCCTGTTTCAGTCACCCACCTGCTCTGCCAGTGATGATCCTTCTTCCTCCCTCCTTATTAATCTGCCAGCTCCCCTTCCATAATGCAGCCATAAACCCACGCTAGCATTAACAGGAAATATAGGTAGCTTCATATATCCATTGTACCACTCCATCCATCAAAGATCATATAATGCAGTACTTTGCATATCCTTTGTAATATCTCCACCTCTCACTTCTTGTGGCATCTATGTTGTCATACTTATACTCACAGTTACCCAGCGAGCTATTCCAAAGGCAGTTACTGATTCACACTATACCTTTCACTCACAGAATTAAAATACTGTTTGTTAAATAAGTGCTGATTAAAATTTAGATATAAAGGAAGTGGCTGTTTCGGGGTGAATGAAATCAATCTAGGTATATAGACACATTTACTTGTGGCATCATGTACACTTTGTGGAACCTTTCTCTGTGACACGGACTGTGGTATTTTGTTAATTTATTTACTTTAATTTCAAACAAATATATTTTTTGACTTAAATAAATAAGCATACAAACAAACAAATACATAAATAAAGAGACAGCATGCACTGGCTTTATCTATTTAGCTGCAGTGTTTTTGCCTCTTTCCTTGTTATGATATAATGGGATAGCAACAAGTAAAAAACCCACCAGTATTAAATGGTATAGTGGATAGCTGCAGACTCCCAATCTAAAAGACCAGCAGTGGGTCATGATAGCGCAGGATATTTTTTTTAATCATGACAGGCAACCAGATATGAGTAGTAAGTAGATGGCTAGAGGATGGGAATATTGTGTGTCTGTATAAAATGGTGACAACATACATTGCCTCAGTAACAGTATTATTCTAGCATACCTTTTTCAAACTAGTGAAATGTGTACATCGACAAGAAAGTAGCTCTAACTGCTTATCTGGTTACAGCGCCTGTTTGCAGTGCTGTCAATCAGAGTATTCCTGATTTTGCCTGCTGTCTTTGGTATGTTCCTTCCTTGTGAAATGTGTGGTTTTCTGGAAAATTGTTGAGGATTGCAATCACTGAAGTTTAAGAAACATTTGAGTTTTAGACATCATATATTTCAGAAAATGGATACTAATGGCAAAACCTTGTACTCTGGTACTTTATAAGTATATAAGAGCAATACTTAAAATCTGTCCCTGACTGTGGGCTTTTATCTCCCATTATTTTCAGGCTTTGTCACAGATTTTTGTGCTAAGAGGTTGAAAGTTGTTTTTCTCACATTAAGATGAGGCACTCAGAGCAAAGTGACTGTAATTGTTGGTTGAGGGGTAGGATCATTTTGTGATGAAAGTAACTTACTGTCTTGCCATCTGCTCAATCTAAACTGTCTGGGTTCTGGTTTTGCAAAACTAGTGGGCATTTGTATGAATCAAGTTGGAATACTTTGCTGTGTCCATAATTAAGGGATGAAAATTGTTGGATAAGGGAGCCATCCATGGGTCAGAATGAGTGACAGTGCTGTCATGATCAAGTTAAAGAATCACTAGTCTGACTTTGTATGAATAGTGTGCATTTGTGTAAAGCAAGTTGACATACTATGCTCAGGCCATTTATTTTACCATACGCGGACATTCAAAGAGTACCCAGTCAAGTAGCTGTAATTGATAGGTAAGGCTATTACTGCATTATAATGGCAAGACTTTGAGTGGCTGTATATAGCTGAAATGCTCTGAATGGGTATTTTTTATTATTGATTTGTAAATGTTGTTTTTCTTGTTGCTGGAAAAATATTCAAGACCGCTCAAATTTAAAGCAAACCCACACAAATGTTTGACTAATAAATATATTTTAAAACAACCTGATAGGTAAGCATACATTTAAAATAATCAGGAAGGCGAATCCCCTAAAATGTCCATTTATGCATGGTCCAAAAAAGTGTAGGGAGTCCATGACTTGAAAACCTCCCAGGATAGACCCACCACTGGGAGAGACAGTGTTTTAGGCAACCTGAATTTGGTCATTGGGTCAGCTAAGTGAAAGTTTACTTCAAACTCTGATTTGCTGGTGGAGATCTCCTTTCTCTTAAGTGACTAGAGCTACAATAGTAAGGTGGTATAGGTCAGCGAAGTGAAAGTTTACTTCAAACTCTGATTTGCTGGTGGAGATCTCCTTTCTCTTAAGTGACTAGAGCTACAATAGTTAGGTGGTATAGTGATGCACCACCTCGCATGGGATGTGGAGACTTGTTGACTCCATAAAAAAAAAAGAAATTTTAATCATTTTATGTGAATGGTCAAATGCAGATTTGACATTTATGTAGCTCAAAATAATACTTGATTATATAGTTTTATTAAACTAGGTGACCTACACTCATAGACAAATACAGACAATGGGTTAGAAACCACAGAGTTTACTAGCACAAGCCATTGTTCTCTTGATTATGATGTATGCAGTATTTTCTCACAGTAGCTTGTGGGTTCTGATTACATCTTTCACTTGCATACTGTTTGAACAGACATGCTAGAGGTATGCACTGACTCACCTTCCTTGTTTGGGCCCATCAACCTAACAATCTTATCTGCCTGATACCCTCTACACCAGTTTTTCCTAATCCTACTTTTGGAATTCCAGATAAAGATGATAGTTTAATGCCAGTTGATCATGTTGCAGGGATAGCAAGGATTTTTTTCATAAGCATTGTATTACTTACCTCTTCATTGCAAGTTTCAGCAGTTGCATGGATAGCAATGCAAGGGATGCTAATCTATATATGATACATCAGACATATATCCTTGCATGTCTGGCTATGCTCTCTTCACCATGTCATGTATGACTGGGTCAGTCTATTCCATGCCATGCTTGCTGGGGCCTCCCATTGGTATAAGCACCATACCATAAATGACTGGCCTGCCTTTGCTTCTTGTACCATATTGGGTAGTCCATGCTGTCATCACCATCCTGGACATGCCTGACCCTCTGTGCGCTGTCATTATTACAACCATGCTATAGCACATTGGAGGGAGGCATGTTACAGAAAGTCTGATATTCACGATATTGCATCACCTCCCTTAATAAGCTACAAATCCTCACAGTCTAGTAGCTACATTGGCTCAAACAGCAATGGTTCATACCCTATCATCATATTCTATCAAAGAGATCATAAGTAGCACTAAGCCAGCTTTGTACACCATACCATGGAAGATTCTCATTATTAACTGTCAGAACCTTACTATTTCCACTTTTTATTAATGACATTTTCTCAGCACTACCCCAAATCATCTACCTTCTTTAAGCCAATCATCTGAATATTTGGTCATCAATACAATCTGAGTTATTTATAAATTAGTTTTGTATTTTCTAAACAAAGTTATTGGTTAACTAAACTAGGACTAAAGTTTATTTTAATAAAGTTAAATGTATGCTTATAGAAACTCCAAGGCATCAGTCCATGATAACCACATAACATCTCTTAGCATTAGCACCTGGGGATGCTAAGCAAACACTTCAATGCAAGTACGCTGGCCTTTGGTAAGACTCATGTTTATCTTTAAACATATACACTAAAAAAAAAAACAGCTAGGTTCTGAAATGTAGTTATAATTTGATACAATCTGTTTAACCAGTTAATACATGTAAACTGCAAACACACACTATTTATATTCCTCCCCTACATCACCCATTACCATTACTAGTTAATACACTGTAATAAATTTGTAGAAACGTTGTGTCGAAGTAAAGATTTTTATTGTATTAAAGTACTAAAAGATGCCTTCTTCCAGATAGTCCATAATGTAAATCTCCAAACAAGTATCTTTGCATATAAACTCATTCAAGAAAAGAATTTCCCATCAATGACAAATTTGTTAAACTGTAAATTTATTGTATTTATTTATTTTTAAGTTGTTTTGCATTTGTTTACTGGGATAGTCCAACTGGACACAGTTCCTTTTTCAGTGGAGGCCCGGGGAGAAAAGCTCCACAAGTAACAATTAACAAAAAACATTTCCAACAATCTCTAAAAAGATTGACAGGCAACGCTTAACAAAATACATATTCAAATAAAATATTTATCCAACAAAGTTCAAAATTTACAGTAATAAGTTTGATCATTGATTAACAGTTAAAATAAAAGTATCTGCATGTTCCGAGATGAGATATAATAGTAGTATGTGGTAGTGTAGAGAGGGAAGAAAATTGTAGGGGATGTCATTAGGGAAGGAGATAGTGATGTAAAGTAGGAATGAACATATTTCAGGATAGAATGAAATGCATAAAGATTGAGATTGAAGGTAGAGAAGTAGCTTAACCAGGACTTAGACAGTTAGGTAGCCAAGTATTATTTAGGTAAGACTTTAGGTCTTTTTTAAATTGTGTAAAGAGGAAAGAGAAGGGATGTTTGTGGGCAGACAGCTCCATTTTTTAGCTAAGTAGTTTGATCGAAGGGAAGCTCCATCTGAGTTATTGATATTTGTTACTTTGAGGAGAAAGTTTCTACTGGAGTGTAGTACTCTAATACTGGCATAGGGATGAAGGAAATGCAGTGTGGATAATTTATCTGGGTAGTATACGATCTTATGGCTAACTAAGAGTTGATTATAAAGGAAAAGTTGCAGAAGTTCGAGACAATTTAGTTGTTTTAGGGTTAAGCAGTGATGTGTTCTAGATGAAGAATCAGTGGCAAACTTAGTAATTTTGTGATAACAGGCTTCTGGTTTTGTTATATCAGCTTTTCTCAGGTTAATAAGCAGGGGGGGAAGCATAGAGGAGTGTGGGGATGAAGGGTGTTTGTGCTATTGTAGACAGTGTTTTTGTGAAGTACTGTTTGTTTCTGTATAGTATACTTATTTTTTGTGTACATTTTTATGGTTAGGGAGATATGGACATTGAATTTCAAGTGACAGATAGTCTAACGTATATCTAAAAGCTCTTTACCTCGCTACATTGTCACAGTCATACTTTGCCTGTTCCTTACACCACCAGAAAGCTCATTCCAAGCCATCCTGAACTATGCATTTTGGCTTTTGTACTTTTTACTTAAAACTGCATTATAGTTCTACTTTGTTTTAAGAATGTTCTGCATTTCCAACTCTTCCCCATAAGCAAATGGATCTTCTAATCAGCTATATCACACAATGGTATTAAATACTCCAAATTTACCAGAAGCACTGACCTCACTCATAGACATCTCCTACACAGTACTGTCCCACCACTGACCTCACTCATAAACATCTCCTACACAGTACTGTGCCTCCACTGATCTCACTCATTGACATCTCCTACACAGTCCTGTCCCTCCACTGACCTCACTCATAGACATCTCCTATACAGTCCTGTCCCTCCACTGACCTCACTCATAGACTTCTCCTACACATTACTGTGTCTCCACTGACCTCACTCATCTCAATAACATCTCCTACACAATACTGTCCCTCCACTGACCTCGCTCATAGACATTGCCTACACAGTACTGTCCCTCCACTGACCTCACTCATAGACATCTCCTACACAGTCCTATCCCTCCACTAACCTCACTCATAGACATCTTCTACACAGTACTGTCCCTCCACTGACCTTGACATCTCCTACACAGTCCTGTCCTTCCACTGACCTCACTCATAGACATATCCTACACAGTCCTGTCCCTCCACTAACCTCACTCATAGACATCTCCTGCACAGTAACTGTCCCTCCACTGACCTCACCCATAGACATCTCCTACACGGTACTGTCCCTCCACTGACTCACCTTAATATGTACAAGTAAAATGTCTGTCAGCTTGTTAATGATATATAGTAGAACTTGCTTAAGATTCAAAGTATTCTACCTTTTTATTCAATGTATCACTTATAAACACATATTATTGTACATAAACTATTCAAATTGCACTGCCAATCTGCATTGCTCTAATCACATCACATTTATAAATATTTCACATGTTAGGCTGGATTCAATAAAGCCTACATGGTCCACTAAAACAGTGTGAGCATTGTTGGGACAATGTGCACATGATACTGCACTGTTTTGTATTCAGTAAACAGCTCTACGTGCTGTGTAGAGTTGTGCAAACATGGTAAACACTGTGGCATGCTAATGACAGCATAAGCAGCTGAATTGTATGCTAATCAACCAATCCAAGGTGGAGGAGCTATTTAAAAGGCTATAAAGCAAGTGTGTAGATTCAGAGTTGGTTTCCCCTGTAAATCCCACAACCTTTTGGAATTCAGCCATGAAAACCTCTCTACACAGAAACAATGTACAGATGATTCCACACTTGATAGGGAGGATGGTCCCGGAAGAAGTTAAGCAAAAGTAAAGACATGATCATCACAATTCCAGTAACACAGGGGGACCGTTTTTTGTCTTTATAGGTCCATTGACAATACGTTTAACTGAAACATGGCTGACACATCCACCCAAATCCCATGTGTAATGAACAAAACTGTGCTGTTAACTGTGTGATAACCTTGCCTTTATTGGGACCAGTGTGCCGGGCTGGGTGTTTTGTGTGGATTCCTGTGTTGTTAATTTATCAATGGCTTCAACCTCCAAAAAAGATTATGAAATTAAAAACAATTAACTATTACTTTCACAACAATTTACTATACAATAAAATGTTATAAATTGACATATGTAACCTTACATGGAAGCTCATCCTGTCCCCTCTCCCACCAGCCAGATATCCACAGGCCACTGCATTTTGCTCTCTTTCAGGCTGATGAAATCCTTATTATCCACTGGATAAACACAAAAAATGCAGGTATTGCAATATAAGACATAATGTGATTGTAACTTATCACAGTTACACACAAACCAGGGTTTGATTCTAAACAAGGAATAACAATTGCAAATCTCTTAAAAACATATTTGTTGTGGAAGCACACAAATGTAACCTGGACCCCACCCCCCAAACAAAAAAAAAAAAAAAAAACAGGCAAATGACAGTTGTATCAAGCAAGGAATAACACACCAGTCAATTATTATAAGTGCTTTCCAAAAAGAATCTCACAAAATGTGTACACATTTACAACTGTTAAAGTACAAATTAAATAACAAAGAACTTTACCTTTCTGACTCAGTTAAGAATGAAGCTTCAGGATGTGCAAAATACTTGTTTATTCCATAAACAGCTCTGAGAGACTGCTTGCCAAAATGTTCAGATCAGTTTCAAAGAACAAGAAAAAAAATGCTTGCATTTTACCTTTTCTTATCAATTTCATGCATGCAGAAGTATGACCTTACTTGTAACCCTTGCTTAGAGCTTCATGTGAACACTTTACAAATATGCATTTTAAACAAAGACTACCTGGTCTAAGAATTTATCTTTTAACCTTGAAACATTTAGTGGCAGTACACACTATCTCACATACAGCCTTGCTAAGACACATCCCACAGTTTGAAAAGGCGAGAGTGTACTGCTGATTAATCTGGTTTTCACAGATACTTGACACATGTTCATTAATTTTCTAAAATTAGACTGTTCAAGCATAACATACTATGACACCCCTTAACTCCTTCAGTACTTACTTTGCCTTCAATTATCTAGCAAGGCACTGTAATTTGCTAATAGAGTGCAGTTGTAAGGCATTTGAAATATAAAGCTACTACTTATATGAAAATATATTTTGCATAATCATGCATCTGTTTTTCAGTTTTCCTTTGACATAAACATATAAACACTTTGACTCATTTGTGAAGAAATGACAAGTTAATATGCATTTTTTGAAAAATAAAGATGAGATATAATATTTTTCCATAACACAGCAGGAAAGTCATTTTTAAACAACTGTAATCCACAAAATAAAGCAGCTTTTCAGGCGAAACAATAAAGCCCTGAGCAGGGCAAGCTTAGAAAATTGTGAAAAAAAACCCACAGATGGCTCAGCACACTTCAGTTCACTTTATTCCACAGAAACACAGCACATTAATGCTCCACCATACATTTTCGTTTTAAAAATCACTTCCTCAGATTTTTAAACAATTGCCATTTAACTCCCCCTGTGCCCAATACTCCACTAGAGGTGTCAGTGGGCCATCTTAGAAGCCTAACACCCATCTGTCATTGGCAAATTGGTAATATAGGACATTTATATTTCACTGAAATAACATAGAAAAGTGTAAGAAAAAAACTGTTGCTATTTGCAATAATACTTGTTATGAAAATGAATAAGACTATCTATCTGAGAAAGTAAAATGCCAACAGTGAACGTCTAAGAAGTGCATACAGATAAAAGCTCCATTTTCTAAGATATATATAGATTCACTTTATAATCTCGAAATATTGAAATATTGAATTTCAGTATCTAGAGA
Organism: Protopterus annectens; assembly: GCF_019279795.1. NCBI lineage: Eukaryota > Metazoa > Chordata > Ceratodontiformes > Protopteridae > Protopterus > Protopterus annectens. Next base: position 54,157,056 of record NC_056739.1, on the reverse strand, counting down.
CTATAAAGCCGAAAACTCACAAACCCGAAAACCAAAACCACAAACGTAAACAAAACACTACACCACACATACAAACACAAATACACCTACCTCCCAACACTAGAACAAAGCAAAGCAACACACACGACCACAACAAAATAAACACACACACCTACCCCTTCCTATAAGCTGCACCCCTCCACACCCCCCTTCTTATATATATATATATATATATATATATATATATATATATATACTAACTCCGAGGTTGCACTAAACACTGAAAGACAGAAAACCCACCACCACACATTCTACACCTCCCCTGCACAAACACACATCACATACATACAAACACCACCACTTTCAACACTGAAACACTAACACTCTTACCTATCTACCTTAACCTACACCCCTAAAAGTCCCCAGCACACTCACAAGCACACAAACCCTTTTCAAAATTATTAAAAAACATAACACTTACCTAATACGCCATCAGTGCAATGGGTATGACATTTCTGTTCAATATTCTTCAGTTTCACACAACTGCAGATTTGACACTTTGGTCTCGAGATACTGAAATTTGACATTTCAGTATTTTGAGATTCATAGGTTCATAGGTTCATAGGTTCATACTAGGCTATCTGCCCGAGGGCATTTATAAGCCTAGCCCATAGTTTGGCTTCACCTGGTTTTAGTTGAGAAATTATGCCTATTATGTTTTTTTGCTGTGCCTGCTGTCGAGGCTGAGACACTGGGGTAACTGGGTCATCGGGATCTCCTCCCCATTGGTCAAAGATTTCCTCTCTCACAAGGCCAGACCGGCTCTGCCTCACATAAACCGGGTTTTTGTTCCACAGCATAGGGAGTCTTTGGGGATGAAATCCAGCTCCTCCACGTCCTATTAATTAATAACCGTGGGTTTAAGTCTCCGCCCTTGTGGCTCTGAGGGATCTAGATTTTTTTGAAGCATGTTCATCAAATCAATGTGTTTGTTTCCATGGCATTGTATAGGAGGCAGCCTCTGGATATAAGAGCAAGCACTACACTGAAATATGAGTTCTTTCTTTCAGTCGGGCAGCATAAGACAGATTTTGAGACCCTTTATCCTTTTTTGAACTTTGTTTTGTGGCCTCTCCAGCTGCTGCAAGTGTCGGGTCAGATACATGGGTGGATGGGGGCATTGTGGTCTATCGAGGGATGAGTGATGATGAGGAGACTATGACTTCCTTCTTCTTGATCTAGATGTGAATCCCTTCATGCAATGGTGGGCAATGTAATGTTGTAGCTAGACTACTTTACTTCTTCTGAGTTATCATGTTCGAATCTGTTCCCCTGTCCCCTGGGTTCCCTAATCCCTTCTTCTTTCTTCTTAGTGTTCCATTATTGCCAACTATATTTTAAAGCTTCATTATTGATTTTTCTGAGGCCATATTTCTACATTTTCTTTAGGCCATGGCTCATCTATGCCTGCTCTTATGTGTTCTGAGAATCTATCTGTGTTGGATGTATTTGTGTTGTGTGCTGGACTTTTTTTTGCAATCTTTGTTTCTTGTTTGCTTGTTGTTGCCTCTTGTCCTGTGTTGTAGATTGTAAACTTGAAAAACTAGACTCCAAACAGGACTGGCACTGGCTGAGACCTGTGTGGACAGCTTTGTGTCTGACATCGCGTCCAGCAACCCCGAGTGGTGTTGTATGTATCAAAGCCTTTGGTAGTCTAGGTAGGCTGTGTATGGACCTTTTTCCCTCGTCAATGGCCTTGGTGACTGAAAAAAGTCCAAAGGAACATATATATTTATATATATATATATATATATATATATATATATATATATATATATATATATATATGTGTGTGTGTGTGTGTGTGTGTGTTTGTGTGTATATATATATATATATATATATATATATATATATATATATATATATATATACACATATATATTATATATATATATATATATATATATATATATATATATATATATATATATATATATATATATATATATATATATATATATATATATATATATGTATGGGTCTAGGACATTTCACTGAAAGCACATTTCACTGAAAGTCAATTAGTGTGCACTTTTCACTGAAAGCTCAATTCACTGAAAACTCAATTCACTGAAAAACATTTCACTGAAGTTATATATGGCCTTTTCCCCCACTGTAGTGCGATCCTGGAGTTAGTATATTTAGTAAGGGGGTGGGAGGCACCACCCCCCCCACATTGGGGGGTGTGGGGGTGTAGCCCCCCACATATTTTAAATATATTGAACTATATACATGGATACTTGCAATTCCAATGTATTATTCTTTTCTGAACATAATATATACTTAAAATATGTGAGGGTCTCCAGGGCTGCACTACATGCATGTACATATATGTATTTTTTTTCTGGTATAGTAACGTGAGAAAATAAAATTGAAAAAATCAATAATATCTTAGCAAGATAAATCCAGTTTAATAGCAATCTTCTTCTGTGTTGTCCACATACAGAACTTTCCTCACTTGCAGCTTTCATAGCTACAATATTACCTGTTGATAGTGTAGACTCAGGCCTGTGAGCATAGTGAAGATGCAAATAAGGTGTAAATGCATTAGAATTGCTGAATCCTAAACTTTTGGCTACAGGTAGTAGGCGTGAATATAGTGTACTGAATACCTGAGTGTTTGTTGTTAATGGACTGGAATTGTGAATGATCACTGGAAGGGAGAAGAAAAGCAAAGCAGCAAGTCAGATTCTCCTATCTGCAATGTGTGTGTCACACAGGTTGCACTTACAAAGTGTAGAAGTAATTGTATTAGCATTTTAAATGGAATTGAACAGCACACATTTCTCAGTTTCTGTACACTAATAGCCAAACTCTCCTGCCTTTGTTGAAAACTGTATATTATTGTCATGTAATATTTTCATACATTTTAAGGATAATGATGCAAAATTATATAAAGACTGCATGTGTGAGATTACAGCACAGATTAGAAAAGAATGAACACAATACAAAGTGAAGGCAGAGCTGCATTGCTGCCAATAATACTCATAAATGGTTGTATGATCAAGTCATTGCGCTATATATGTAATTAACACATATACAAACAACCGAGAGTGTACACGTGTTATATGTCTTAATACTGTGAATGAAATGGGGCTTGCTTGAATGTGCAATTATTTGCATTCTTGCTGCAAAGCTGTGTCTGTGGCAAAGAGGAGTAAGACATCTTTACTGTGTTTTGTAGGTCCATTAGTCTAACATTTCCAATCCAGAGTTGTGTAAAAATCTAGAATGTGTGCTAAAATGTATTTTGCAATATTGTTTTTCTTTGTCTTTTTATTTTTTTTTATATTCATTTATATTAATAGCTGTGCAGAGCACTGCTTAGCGCATACTCTGTGAAATTAATAAATACATTTCTTGTAACTTACTTCTATGATATAAACTGTATAAATTACCCTTGTGAATCAAATGTGAGTGTAGCACATGTGGTAAGCATGATGAACTACACAGTATAGTATTTGTAGATCATGGTTCAAGTCCCACATTTATCCATGATTCATGTTTAACCTTGTCTGTCACGTTGTGTTGCTTACATTCACACATAGTCTAATGACCCAGATAAGAACCAGACATTGTCAGTTTCAAAAAAGATACATTGTTACTTCTTTTGCTTTCCATTGCACAAACCCACTAGGTGGAATTGTGCAATGGTCAGCAATGCCTGCAGGTCCAGACTACCTTCCGACAGGAAGCAGACAGCAGTCAATTTCAAAAAAGGATACATTGTTACTTATTTTATTTTACATTATGCAAACCTGATAAGTGGTGCTGCACAATGGACAGCAAGCTCCCAAAACACCTGTAGATCCAGACCACCTGCAGACAGGAAATAGTACACAATTTCAAAATAGATACATTCTGTTAAGTGTGGTATGGCACCATGCAAACACGCTAAGCAACATCAGGCAGTAGTGAGCACATATACTTAATAATGAATATGAAAATATACAGCTGTTTCTTATTTTGCTCCTGTGGCAGCAGGTGTAAGTGTAGGGCTGCAATACAGATGAGCCTGGGTTCTAATCCAGCAAAGTACAGTTTTATTCTTGTTGTTCCAGTTTACTTTATTATTAAAATTAACATGAAGACAGTAATTAAACATAGAAATAACTATCTACAGCAGATGCAGTAAACACACACAGGATATCATATACAGTATATGAAATGTGTTACTGTTGTTATCAGTAGAATTATGGTTCTGAAATTACACATTTATTTTCTGAACTGTCATGTTACACACATACATGTTTACAGACTCAACTCTTTAATGTACATGTATAACTAATGACCAGATCTGACAAACAAGGTGTCAGTTGCAATGAGCACTCTGTACAGTAATGACTGTAAAAATACATTTGTATTCCAACCTTCCCTGTGGCAAATGGTATACGTTAATGCTCAAAATATAGGTGAGCCCAGACTCTAATTTAGCATGATCACAATTTTATTAATGCTCGTCCACTCAGTTTTAAAAAACAAATAATTTAAAATAATTATAAATAACAATAAGTATGTATAGCTCTGGAGTTCATATGAATTATGTGTGTGACTGAGGGTATACTGAATACTATGTTTCTGTAATTATAATTGTCTTTTCTGGCCTTGGATGGGCTTCAGACTTCAATGATACATAAACATACATGAATGTATAATACAGGACCTTGTCAGGTCACATTCATACAAGGTTAACCCCTCATTCTGTCATGTGTATTTATATATAATTAATGAGCATGTTTGATAAGCACTTCTTCTGTGGCAAGGATAAAAAAATCACCTATGGGAAAATATGTTTTGTCTCTTATGCATAGGTTTGAATCCCACATTGCACAAATTAGTTTTATAAGTGTGTAAAGCCACAGAAATGCGTCAGGTCATAAAAGTTATGTCCCCATACATGTCTGCAAGTTATATCACTAACGGGTACAGCAGTAACCAACCCATAAACTAACAACTGTCAGATTAACCTTCCTATTTCAGAAACTGCTTTCCTTTCTTTTAGTCACTGTTGTTCTCCAGCTTAACATTGTGCAAACCCAACTGGCATGGTTGTTCAGGTTTGTGCACTAGTAGTAAACACGATAACATGAATTGTCAGGAACTCACTCTTATCTATTGCTATTTTCACAGAGCAGACATGTGGAAGTAGAAGGGAAGGTGCCCAATTTAGGGCTCAAAGGTAATGTGTTGAAGAGTCCAGAATCTTTATTGCACTCCTTGTAAAGCACCACAGCCTGAGGCATGGGAAAGTCTGGTTAAGGTTGTCTCCAGTGTGACTGGCATTCCATACAGTGGAGAACAGTGTAGGCACCACTATAATGACCCCAAAATGCACAAGTAGGATGCATTCAACTAGCAGCTGGATGACTTTAGGACTGCAGACATCCTACAGTTGAGTAAGGATACGGATAAAGAGAATTTACATCTAACAGAAAGCTGCATATAGGCACGACTGGTATACATAACACTCTTCTCTTGTTCTTTGATTTTCATCTTACAGCCAACCAGCAGATAATGATGAATAGGGAAGTCCATGCTGAGCATTTATGAAGACTGAGGGAAGCAAGGAGTATGTATGCAGCACAACATAAGTATTATTTTAGCTAAAGTATTGTTCTTCTATACAGTACTAGCACATTAAGCATGCATATCTTAACTGTAAAAGCAAGCATGCATGCTTCAGGCTGTAGCTCAAGCATTAACAAATATATCATAAAATGATTTAAAAACATTACTTAGTAATGTCAACAACATTGGCATACATGCCATGTTGTTTAATTATCCAGTATTATTTGATCAAGCATATGTGCAGTACATGCATATTGTTAGGATTACTTGGAACAATTATCAGTCATAGTTGTAGTTGTTAAAAAGTAAACTTAACAATAAAAATAAATTATTAATATTGTACTAATGTATTGTATGTCACATATGATGGTACTAATAATATCTTTTTTTTTCTCTCACCCCAACCCTTATCACTCTTTTTTATGTTTATATGTGTGGTCATAATACTTTCATGTCACCCATTTCTGACAACTCACAAAATGCTTTACAGTACAGGGAGGTAGGCTAACCACTGTGGCTCAGCCTGCTCCCATTCCAATCCCTCCTGCACTGACACCCAGCATATCTGAAACCCAACCTGGCAGTACTGCTTCTACTGCCCCTGCATTAACTGGGCTCTCCACATCAGGTAGCATTACCCTGGCAGCTGGTGCAGTGGTACCCTCTGGGAGTAGTGGCAGACATGGGGATTTTGTCACCCACCATGAGATCCCAGGCTTGATGTGAAGGGTACTACACAGTACCATTGGTGCACACCTATGCCAGATGGAGAGGATAGTCTCTATTATCATATGTAAATAAAAATATGTTAAGCACTCCAACAGCCACCAGAGTAAAAGGCCAATTTTGACAGTTCTGCCAGTGAGGACTAGATTCTCACTGTCCGTATGTTTGATGGACATGGGTATCCAATGTCCCCTCCCTGTCCACAATCATGGTGTCCCCAACCCTTTTTGTCCCTCACCATCCCTGTTTCTGTCTTGTTTTTTTCCTGTTTGTCTGCACCTGCTTCCTTACCTACCCTACTTACTTGACCCAGAAATGCCTACATCCCTTACCCAGCATTCCTCTTACTGAAGGAAAATAAAATGGGCACCTGTCCCACAAAACTCTCATCCCATACATATCTCTCCACTTCTCACATGTGTCTTCTTGACACAACAGATTCTGTGCAATTGGTTATACAACATGATTGCATTGTTGTCAACCCTGTTTGTTGAGGTGACAGTCCAAATTAAGCTAGCATTCTATACATGTTTTCTTTGTACATTGTTGAAGAAGTGGATACCTATGGTTCTTTCTTATCTCCTATCACCCTCCTATGCATTCCTATATTGCTTTTCCTTTGTTTTTCCCCTGCTTCCTCCCCTTTTCACCTCTTTCCTATCCAGTCCACTTTAACACTTTTAATCTGGTCAAAAAATAGAATCACACACTATGCACATAAGTAAAAACAACCCAGTGAAGCCCTTCACTTTTTGTCCTCTGTGTTTGTGCTGAGTTTGGCATCAAGCACCAATGCAGAGTGATGATGAACAGCTCTCTATGGTGTGGTTACCTCTGGGTTATGCTGTTTAATCATGCTGTGCTAAGGTAACACACAGTGAACATAGAAAAAAAATATTTCATTACACTATGCATACATATTTAAAAGTATTAAATACAACCGGATTCAAATCCTGGATCATCTGGGCTCAAAATAAATACCTCAATGCACATGCACCTGATGTCACAGAGTCAGCTAAGCTTTAGCTGTGTTTCTTACACTCAGTACTATCCAAAGTGCTGACTGCATGCATCTTCACTTAACATTTTTGCAAGGAGGTACTTGTGCCATGACACTTGTGTTAAATACTTGTGTTCCTACTTAGGTAGGGGCTGTTATCTCACTACAGTCAACTGCTGTGTGCATGTCCAGTCAAAAGAATATAACTGTATATCCTACAGTCAGCAATGTAGTCCAATTGAATACAAATATTTTAACATTTGTACATGACTACTCATCCATTTCATTCAGGTCTCCCAACATCTTCACTCAAGCATCCAGTGCCAATGCCATCCATTATAAACTGTCCTGCAGCATTAAAAAAGTAAGACTTGTGCAGTGGTGCTTGTGTTAAGTACTAAGTTCTCTAGGCAGTGTTTGTAGATAGATAGGGGTCTGTTCTCATATTTTTGGTATGTTTTTCATAAAATTGTGTTTTTTCTGGCCACTTAGTGGCAAATTAGAGACGAAAGTTAGGAAAAGAATGGCAGACATTTGAGTTTCAGACTTCATATCCTTCAGACAATTCCTGCTAATGCAAAACCTGTTATTGCATCAACTTAGTTTGTAAGAGCAATATTTAAAAACTGTCCCTATATTTGGCCCTTTGGATTTGTCCCGATTTCTTGTTCTAAGAGGTTAAGAGGTATGTGCCTAACACAGGTTTGTACTGTACTCTGTATTCATTGCCTTATATTAAACCCTGGGAGTCATTATGGTTGTCCTTGCATTCCCACAGAACCAGTTCATCTGTAGGTAAATGGGTTTACATTTCTGCAGGTGTCCGTGCTGCTTTACGCTGTTTCCTGGTTGGCAACACTGATGACGTTTTTTTTTATTTTTTGCAATAAATACATTTTTTCTTATTTTTATGCAACTTTTTATACAATAAATAAATTAATGAATTAATTAAATTATGTCTAAAATAGACCTCATTGGTCCTGTCACCTATCTGTAAATAAATAAAACGCAGTAAAATAAATATGCTCTGTAGTATTTTTCACTTAGCAGATTTTGGTGCACGGCAAGTATTTTTAATTTTCTTATGCATATTTCATTCATGAATACAAGAAAGCTGTGTCAAGTAGGACAAATCGTATAAATAAAGGGTCAAGTAAGAACTTGTTTGACTTTTTGTCTTTGATAATGTGAGGGGTGAGGCATACAGAAAAGGAAAATGTTCGCAGTGCTTATTTCATTTAACGTGCTTTCATTTCAAAACAGATTCTGAGTGTTTTTCATTATGTATTCGATGAATTACTTACTGCAAATATTAGAAATGACAGCATGGCAAACATTTAGTGAGGTCTCTTCTTTGCAGACATTTTTTTACGGAATTCAGAACTCATGCCTAATATGGAAAGTCTTAAACAGTGTCAGGAGACGAGTCAGCAAAAAGAATGCCGTAGTGTTCATTTCTAATTGGTCAGTGGTTGAGCCATGATTGACACAATAATGTTGCCTTTAATCAGAAAAGGTATAAAGAATGTATGATTATGCTGTTTGTACATACCTTTCTTTGCAATAAAGGAAATTATTATTCTCTGCTGAAGTGTGTCATGTGAGATTTGTTTGGTATTTTATCAATAATGAGAATTTTTACCTTTCTAGATTCTGTATAATAAATTATGTTTAGAATGTTGCTTTTGCATTTCTGACTGCACAAACACAATGAAAGGTTTTGTTTTTCTAATCAGTCATTGTTTATTTTCTCATAATGTATGTCACATAGCAAACCTTGCTTCTGGAGAAGTGGTAATAATACACATGGCTAGTCTGCTTTTGTTAAGGTGAGTTTATGGGTGTACCCATGTTTAACACTAATATAATAAACTTATATTTCTTTTGTTGAATATGTTTTATTACAGATTCTCCAGACTGTCTGACCTGCCCATCAGACAAGTGGCCCAGTGAAAGAAAAGATAAATGCATTCAGCGATCAACAGAATTTCTCTCCTATAATGACCCCCTGGGTGTTGTGTTGGCCTCTGCCACAGTTATGGGTTCACTACTGACAGCTATCATCCTTACTACATTTATTAGGTTTAAAGGCACCCCTATTGTAAAGGCTAATAACCAGAACCTCAGTTATGTTCTGCTCATATCTCTACAACTTTGTTTCTTGTGCTCTTTCATTTTCATTGGAAAACCTAATGGGCTTACCTGTAGACTTCGTCAAGCTGTGTTTGGTATATCCTTTGTTCTGTCTGTCTCTTGTGTACTTGCTAAAACCATTATGGTAGTTGTAGCTTTCAATGCAACAAAACCCAACAGTAAGTTCAGACAATGGGTGGGGCCACAAATATCCTACACTACTGTGTCACTGTGTACACTTGTTCAAGTTATTATATGTCTCACTTGGGTTATATTTGCTTCTCCGTTTCCAGAACAGAACTTTAAATCCCAGCCTGGATTGATAATTATTGAATGTAATGAAGGTTCAGCCATAGCATTCTGGTGCATGCTGGGATACATGGGTGTACTGGCTGGTATCTGTTTTATAGTCGCATTCCTGTCTAGAAACCTACCAGACAGCTTTAATGAAGCCAAGTTCATCTCTTTCAGCATGCTTGTATTTGTTAGTGTCTGGCTGGGATTTATCCCAGCATACCTTAGTGCTAAGGGTAAATATATGGTAGCTGTAGAGGTATTTGCTATCATTGCTTCCAGTGCTGGACTGCTTGCCTGTATATTTCTCCCAAAATGCTATGTAATTATAATGAGACCTGATATAAATACAAAGGCATATTTAACAGGCAAAGCAACAAACAGCAGATAAAAGAACATGATAAAATTATAATGTTATACATTAATTTTTCATATGCCAGAAACTGTTAAGCCTGGATTACTTTGAAAACAGTATCAGTTTGTCAATTCATGCTATTGAGATATGCTATTGTGCTCTGTTTTAATTATATTACATCTTCACTCATTGTGACATTATCCATTTTGGAAATTGTAGTTTGTCTTACTAACAATGATGTTTAATAAATGTACTTTTATTGCAAACTATTTGCAAGCTTGTTCTTTTTTGGTGCTCTGTTACATTTTTATCAAGTTTGAGCAAGAGTGTAAGACTTAATTAGGAGGAAAAAGCAGAGAAAAAGAAATAGAACTGATCTAGGAATTAAAATAATTAGTAAAAAAATGGTTTGGTGTGTAATTATGAAACAATATTTTATTAATGTGTAACTATGTAGTGCTCTTAAGGGTGAATAAACATTCCCAACCTTCCAGTTAGGGGGTTATAAAAGACAGCCAAACTATGAGATATTGATTTTACCATACCCCCTAGCATTGGGATGGAGAGAGTTGAGATAAGTAAATCTAGCACTGAGTCCTTATGTTCCCCAGAGCTGAGTAGGAGAGCTGCTAAATGATTATATTTCAAAATCAGGAAGATGGTTATCCATGAACTGGAACCAAGAGAGTGATTAACTAGTAGGTCAATTATTTATTTATTCCCTTTGTTAATAATCTCAGACTGCTCAAACTGTGGTGTAGCTTTTACAGAATGTCTAAATCCATCATACCTGGAGGTGTTGTAGTCTACCATTCAAAACATTTTTGTCGTTGCTAAAAGTAAAATTAGGAGTAGCTTTTATACTTTATCTAATATTTGCTATCCCAAATCAAAACTAGGAAGACTTGGTCATTAATAATTCTTTTTAACAGAAACAATTTAATATTTGGTTCAGTTATATGGTTTACTTTTGTACGATTGTACATGACTAGTAAATATGCTCCCAGGATTCCAGGCGAGTAACTAATTATCATCACACACTGAAGTCTGGAGATTATAAATAATAGCTAGTAACTTGGAAGTACAAAGGATCCAGTAACAATATCTCCAGTCAGAAATTCTACCTCTGTTTGAATAAAGTGCTACTTCTGAGAGGTGCTAAAAAAGTCAGTTTGTCACATTCTTAAAGCTGAATGTCCGTCTTTTTAAATATGACTTCCAGAGAGCCTAGAAAGCAGCTAATCTGCAGTTTATGTCTCTGTATCCCAGGCAACGAAATGTTTACTAGGGACCTGAGTGGGTCTGCCATCTTTGCAAATTGTAAGAATTTTACATGCATCACAATAACTGACAAGTTAGAAAGTTCATTACTTGCTGGAATATGAGGGGATTCCAAGACAAAAAGCTTTAGTTTTCATAAAATTAAAATCCCAAATCCATAACGCAGTAAGAAACTATTCCCAATAATTCCAGACTCTTTCATTTGTTATGACCCTTATCCAATGTGAAATTACTGAACAAGTCTCTTATAAGTATAGTATAATATCCACAGTGTTATGAAGTAACAATTCTGAAAATAAATTTAAATGAAAGCAGGGACAGTAAACAAATTACTGCCAGTCCCACTGATGCAGAGTTGACTTGACTAGGGGCAACCTACACACATAGATTACATATACACATATTTTGTCCATTTATTAGTATACTTTGGAATTATCACATATCAAATTGCACTTAATTTGGCAGTCAGGAAGTAGTTACATCAGCTTGCAAGTAACTTGTGTTTTCATTGTTAGAACTGATTATTTTAATAATAGGTAACCTTGCCTCTCAGAGTCCATGTGGCCTGTATAAGCAGAGAGATAATTTGTTGAATTTTGTTAATGGGGCACGTTTTGTCATAATATAATTTACATAAAAAGTATTTCTTTGAAGTATTAGGAAATGCAGTATTCACCATAACATGACAATGCTTCTAAAAGCTGGACTACTAATTTGACAGTGGACAGCTCTTATTAAGGCCACTATCATTCCTCGTGACCTTCCCATGACCTCCATACCACTAGGACTCGTTTCTACTTCTGTGTTTATGTTACTCATTGAGAATATGGTGTGACTACTTATTACTTTAACTATGCTTTAATTTCATATTTAGAATGATTTTGGTTTAAAAAGACTAATAGTTAATTTGTTTCTCATAAGACAATTGTTACACCATTTATGGGATATTTTCTCACGTGTCTCGTCTATAAATGGGCTCTACCCATTTGAGTAAATCCAATTAACAAACAAGCAAACCAAAAACAAACAAATAAAGTGGACACTAATTTATTTAGTCAAGATTATTAGAGATGTCATGTACATTTCTTTGTTTGAGGATATATGCAGTTCCCTAAATATTTAAACCTTTTGTTTCTGATGGTTTAATTTCTCCAAATGCTTATTTTTTTCTATACCTTAATGGAAATGGACCCTATTCCTAAGTCAGGGTGTAAATAAAGTTCACAAAATCAGTTTTGCTTCAGTTTCTGATGTTAGCTGAAACATAAGGATACCATTTGCAGGCGTACTGAAACAGTATGTCATTTATACAAAGCTGAGTAGTCTTGTCTATATTTACTTTATATCCTGGTGATATTCTAAAACAAGTGAAAACGTGTTTCTGTGCATAAAGAGGATGCATCTGAACTTGACAGGTAAACTAATAAATCTTCATCAGAAAGGAGCAGGATGTGCTCTTTGTCGGATGACTTATTTTATATCAGTTTATGTCATCTAATAGATTGCATGCGATTACAGCTGCAGGTTAAACTGGAAAGGGGATATACGACATCCTTGGGCAGAATTCACAGAAACTGCATAATACACAGCTGCCCTTGTTGCAGTTAGGGGCCACACCGGCTGAGTGTGCAGCTCAGAAAGATAAGCTGAGCAGCAGCACAGAGATCTGCATAGTCCCTTATGCAGGACATGCAAATGACTAGCTAAAGACATGCAAATGAAGTAGTGTAACCAAATGAGACAGCAATGAGATGCAAATGAAGGGGTTCCTAACAGTGTCCTTTTATCTTAATTTTGCTTTAACTCTCAAGCAGGGTCTGAAATGGGTCAATTTTGGATCACTCTGCTATCCTGATCAAGAAACATACATACATGCATACATACATATGTACATTTATAAATAAATGCATACTATATGCATGCATACATGCACACTATATGCATACATACTTCATATGTGCATGCATACATAAATAAATAAATACATTCAGAGTTGTAGCCCCTGATACACCTGCCTGTTTGTCTCTATAAAAATGCACAGCATGTAAAAATGTTAACTTTTTAAATTTGTCCCTATTTTTGGTGTTCATCCCCTCATTATTTTTGACTTTGCCCAGATTTCTTGTGCTAAGAGGTTAAGAGGTATGCAGGGGAACCATGCAAGAGAGCATCGTCCAGAGGAGATTTGCCATCCAATGGGGATACTGGGTATTCACTTTTGCCATCCAGTGGGGATACTGGGTATTCACTTTTGCCATCCAGTGGGGATACTGGGTATTCACTTTTGCCATCCAGTGGGGATACTGGGTATTCACTTTTGCCATCCAATGGGGATACTGGGTATTCACTTTTGCCATCCAGTGGGGATACTGGGTATTCACTTTGTACAGTAAGAGTCCTCAATGTTTTTGCCAATTTCTGTACCCATCCTGTTTCACCACAGATGAGTTACAAAGAGAATGGCACTGGGTTTACAGACGGACTCATTTAGTTTGGCATCATCATCATCAGACACCCCTGTGTGACTGACATCAGCCCTTTGTCTAGACTCACACATTCCTATACCAAGATCACCACTGATATTTTGAATGTAGAACATATAGGACATTATGTTGCACTCGGTGGCATAAGCTACAAGGCTGTCCCTGTGGCATGCAGTGGCAGGGCATTTATCTAGTTAATGAAGATACACCAAACCTTACAAACAACAACCAGAATGACAAATGGTTTCCAAATGGCACAAGATTATATAACAGTGTGTTGCATGTAGTCTATGTGTATGTGAATATCTGTGGACTGTTTTATTATGATTTCATGCACCATATTAACTTGTGCACCTTATTTAAGTGGTGTGTGTAAATGGTAGCATCTGTACTAAGTGACAAAAGCATTCTTACATGGATGTAAACCATGAAATTAGGCAGTGTCGATGTGCACACTCATTACACAAGCTTCAAACACATGTGCCTAAGTTCATCGTTTACAATGGGAAGAAGAGGTCTAATGAAAGAGACCTTACCTACACCATATTCATTTAAACACATTTCATACAGACTGCTCACCTAAAAGTGAAGGAATTGTATTCTTTGCCCAGTAAACCTAGAGGTAACAGAAGCATCAGGGTGTTATCAGCAAAGTTTTGATGTGCAGCCTGCATTCTGTTATGAAGAAATACTTATTTTGTCAGTAAATTTGCAATGTGCATATCAGTGAAGCTATCTATAATAAGCAGCATACATAGAGGTTGTTTTTTTTTTCTGACACAAATTGAGGGAGATAATTCACTACTGAGTATCTGTGAACTACATGTTTTGTAACATAATAGTCATGTGTAAGAGATGGTTGATGCATGCTGATCATATGGTGTTGGCACAGCACCAACAGATATCATATAGTCATTCCATAGGAAGGGCAGCAGCAGTAATAGTGCCTAACATACTTACAGACACTAACAAGTCTTCCTTATTCTGATTGGTTCACCCTGTACCTGCACTACTGCAGTGGCATACACCTTTTCCTTGTAGCAGGTGAGAAACATATGCAGAACCCTGTGTCCCCCTGCAGGAGGCTCCAAAACCTTCCTGTTGCCGATCCACTATTCAGGCATACAGTGTGTATACAGGGTTTAACACTTTACATATTATAATATGGGGTATGTATATCACCCTTTCTATTGTAGCTCCCCTATTCACACTAACAATGCATGCACAGAGTGCTGTATTTTACATATTATGGTAAGTAATAATCATCCCACCCTTTCTATTGCAGCTCCCCTATTCACACTAACAATGCATGCACAGAGTGCTGTATTTTACATATTATGGTAAGTAATAATCATCCCACCCTTCCCATTGTAGCTGCCCTAGTCAGACCATGACCAACAATCAGTGGAGTCCCGTGCACCTCCATCACAGGCAGTCACCCTGGATGGCCAAACTGAGTCTGGTTAAAAGGCTGATAGTGCCTTGTCATTGAGTGGTGAAAGCACCTATCTGCTAGTGAACTTTAGTTCATCACAGGCAGACAGCCCCAACAAGAGGAAGACGGGATGGACATGGTGATATCTGTTATGGCCGAGCTTCATTTTGAGTAGTTTGTTGAGTTTGCAGTGGAACATCACAGGAACATCAAACTAACCCAAATTGATGGCCTCCTGAAGTAGACTAAAGAACCACTTATCCAGCAGGTCCTGACGATTGGGCCGCCAAGGGATGACCAGGCCCATTCCAGGTTGGCTTTAGGAACAGAATGGCAGCACCATGCAGTCTTCACTGTGTCACATCCACTGCCAAAAGTCACCCTTCTTACTATGTCATGTCACATACCTTATGTGTGGGTCAATCCACCCATCACCATGAGTCCCCATCTCTATGTATGCATCCGTCTTCTGTAACTTCAAAGTCATGTAGCAAATCCCCCATGTTTGTCTATTGTGTATGAAGTTTGTCTCTTCCTCATCCAAACTCTTATAACCCTACCTCCGTACTCTGCTTACTCTTTTATGTGCCTTCTATAACCCATAATCCTTATGTAGTTTTCTAAAAATTGGGGATTTAGCTCCCAAACTTTCCTGCCTTCTTTTCCCATCTTGTAGTCTGCCCTATGGGTTATCTCTCTGCTTCTATCTATTTGGTAATGCTTCCCTTTTCAACTGTCCTATACTATCTACCTCATTCTATTGCTGTTGTGGATGGCTGCATGTGTGCCTCCCACTGTTAGATAAACACTTGGATGATTTTCCAAGGTTCTTTAAGCCTTCATGCTGTAAAGCTCAGTATGAGGCATTCTATTATGTTACAACTATACTTGGCAGTACGCAAATATTTGTTCCATTTATTACTAGAAAGCCTCTATCATAAGCCCGCTATGGAATGCAGAAGAATATGGCACATTATCTGATGTACATCAGAGAACATGTCAGATACAATAGTTGCATTGCTCAGTGAGATAATATGGTAAGAGAGCTGGTCAGTATACCGTAATTAACTGGGGAGTATTGCCTTCTATGGCACCTCTCCCCACTGTTACTTGTATAATTACTTTTCATAATTCTGCACTACAAATCTTTATTAAATCCTAATTCATGTCTAGTGGCTTTTCAAGAAGAAAATGCACTTCCCAGTTTTCCAGCAGTCTTGACTTGATCACAGACTTGATCACAGATGCTCAAAAAATTACAATCAGAGTTTCTGAAATAATAACATTTAATGTTTTGACGAAAGTGACCAACTCTGTCAAATGATCATCAGCATTCAGCCTAAAAACTAAAATAATGAATGTTGCTTTTGCTGGGTTTTGATAGAACATATTTGATTGATTTAGATATGCTTATTTGGACTAAAGTAAGATGAACCATTAGAAATTAACTACATTGGAAATGGCAATACAGAGTTTGCTTAAACTGAGACATGTCTTATAATCAGAGATTAAAACAGAAAAGATAAGACAGTGGGATTTTACCCCTATTTTGAATAGTCAGTTATGGTCTTCCTTCCATGAAACAGGATAAGAATTTTATAAAATGTTACATTCCTGTCCCTTTCTGATATGTTTCATTGTGATGTAACCTTCTGAGAATAAGAGCTGCAGGAAAGCAGTATATATTTCTGCCACAAGTCCCTCTGTGCCTGAGGTGAGTGTTGTCATAGACTTGGGTTGTAGTACCTCAGCTTTGGAGACTTCTCACTAAATGTAATTAAGACTGTACACTGCAGAGCACAGCTTCTTATTAATTGCATCACAAACATTGGACCCACTCTCCACTAACTTAAGGTCCACTTCCTTCTTCCACAAATAGAGAATACAGCTCAACTAAGCAGAAAACACACAGTGAAGAACTCAGCTTCCAACATTCAGAACCATGGATCAAATTTTACTTAGCTTTATTCTGGTACCTCAGCATTTCGCCTTCAAGGAATATTGTAACAACACTACACCCCATCTTTTATACATCCTTTCTTAAAACAATTAAAGTTAATTAGTTGATTAATAGAGGAACATTTAAAAGAGCCTATATTATTTAAAACACTTCCAAAGAAATCTCAGCATTTTAAACAATAGTTTCATTTTTAGCAATGCATAAAGTTAATTCTAAACAGGATGCAGTATTAGATATCCAAAAGTTTTGGCATACTATCAACTTCCTTCTAAAACCAGAAAAAAATATCAGTCCAGCCCCCTCTTCAGACAATACTAAAGACATAGCATCCCAGTTTAATCACTATTTTACAGAATCCATCCTAGCTCTATTCTCCCAGCTATCGAATATCAACCATGCACATATGCCTCCCAAATGGACCAACAATATCCCCGTCTTTGCTCTCTCACCAGTTCCCACTTCCAGTATTAAAAATCTCCTCCTAAAACTAAAGCGAACCATTCTTGTAGCTGACAGTCTACCAGCCAACTTCCTAAAAATTGTTGCTGAATCCATTTCTTACCCAGTTTCTATCCTCATCAAATGCTGCATACAAGAAGCCTACATCCCCCAACTCTGGAAAGTTTCATATATTATATCACTTCATGAAGGTGGCAATTCTTATGAATTCTCAAATTACCATCATATTGCCATTCTATCCCCTTATCTAAACTGCTTCAGAAATGTATTCACTCTCAAGTCAAGAAATTTCTAAACACACGCAATCTTCTCTCCTCTACACAACATGGCTTCCGGCAGAATCACAGCACAACAATTGTTCTCCAGTCTTTCACCAACCAAGTCAACCTTCACAGAAACAACAATAATTTTGTTTCTGCAATATTTTTAGATCTCACAAAAGCATTTGATATGGTCTCACACTCCAGACTTCTAGACTCTTTGGCCTCCCTATCCTTTGCCCCTTCCACTATTGCCTGGTTTAAAAGCTGTCACATAGGCAGCAATCAGTTCAGTGGCAAGGCATACAATCTCCTTTACTCCCAACTACGATAGGCATATCACAAGGCTCAATTTTAGGCTCACTGCTCTTCTTCATATTTATCAACAATCTACACACCTCCACCCAGCATGCCTCCCTTATACAGTATGCTGACGATTCGACTCTGATCTGCTCTACTCCATCACTTTCCAATCTACAACAACTCAAACAAGAATCCTTCAGTTCTGTAGTTAGATTACTGATATCCAACTAATCCTAGACCCCAATAAGACAAAATTTATACTTTTCACCCCTAATAAATACCTACCTCCTATCCTTTTCAATTTCTTCCAAAAATGGTACCATCATATCTCTCTCTGACCATACCAAACTCCTCTATACAATTTCCACACAATTTTTTGGCCTTTACTTTTAATTCTGGTATCGACTGTATAACTTATTTAGTCTGGAATTATTTAAGGACAGTGATCATAGAATTTTTAAGGCTAAGGTCCATAGGAAATCTACTTACAAACTCCTTCTTACATTATTCCATTGGCCACCCACAACAACAGAAGAGGTCAGTTGTAAAGGTCCAACTTGTGAGGGCGGCCCATCTGGTGTCAGAAGATGAGGACTTTTTTGAGGGATGTCAGACTTTGTACTGTATGTTTATAAAATGGGGATACCCTCTCTAGTTGATAGAAGAAGTAAATGAAGTGAAGTTGAGGACGGTAAATGGAGTATTTAGCCCCATTTTGGCAGAAAGTAGAAGAGATGATAGAATGGCTGAGATAAATAGAGATGATGCCCTCCACGTGAGGGGAAACCAGTTTATCCTCACATGCCTTACTCCGTTTAGTTTGGTTGCAGGTTTTACAAAACAGATTTTGAATAAAAATTGGAATTTAATTGTATCTGATGATGAATTGGGACATATTGTGGAAATGAGACCTCAAATTATTTATAAAAGAGGTCAAAATTTAAAGAGTTTACTTGAAAGGAAAAGGAATAAGATTGTGAGGACAGTAGGGATGTACTAGTGTGAAAATTGTTCATACTGTAGGTTTATAGAAGTGGGGTCTACCTTCACCATTAGAGATAAAAAGTATAACAAAAGATTTAATTGTTCCAAAAGTAATGTTTATTTAGCCACTTGTAAATTATGTCCTTGTTATTATGTCAGGAAAACCGGCCAAAAGTTTAAAGAAAGGGTATACAAGTACATATACAGTATCAAAAAATTAAAAATGGAGAACAAGTTAGAAAAACATGCGCACAAACATTCCGACCACAGTTTCAGTTTTAGGATTATAGCTCAAGTTGAACAAGACCCTCAGAGTGGTCCCCTGTCTTTAAAATTAGAACTGCAGGAATTATTGTGGCAAATAAGGTTAAATGCTTACACTCTGCCATGTTTGAATGATGCACGCTCTGTAGCTTGCATCTTAAAATTGAGAAGCCTACAAAGGTAGTGCGCCATTAAGGTGACATGTTTTTATAAACCTGAAGGGGTTGTACTGTAGTCATATTTACAATTAAACACAAATCTGATTTTAACAGGACTGCATAAAAATATAAATATAAAGTTGCGTATACAAAAACATGTGGATCATCAGTTCAGTTTAGCCTTGTATTGTTTTAGCATTTTAAATTGTTGATTTTATGATGTAAATAGCTTATTAATTGATTTACCATGTAACCTGTGGGTCTATTTAAAGTAATGGATTCTGTTTCTTGCATTAGTCTGAAGTTTTGTTCACTGAAGCAAGATGAAAGCGTTTACTTCACTGGTTACTTTTGGATATTAAAACGTCTGTGGAAGCTTTTACTTAGTGGTTGTCATTCGCCTTTTGTTTTTGAGTTCTTCACTGTGTCTTTTCTGCTTTGGTGTTCGTTGCCTGTGTTTTTTTATCAATGCAGCTCAACTACTCTACTTTAAAGAAGCAATTTGTAAATATTTTGTACTACAAGGAATCACATTAGAATCAGACCAATTACACAACTTGGACACTTCTTCTCCCACATCAATATACTTTTAAAATATTTTCTGTAGTCCAGCAACCTCTTCTCCTGTCTCTCTGACCCCACTGCATCCTACTCATTTCTCCATTTCCTCCCCCTTTCTGCCCCCCACTTTTGTTGTGCAGGTTATTGTAAATAGTGTAAATATTCAAAAGCCGGAAGAGAATTAGCAACTTTATTTATATTTAAGGATTAACATTGATAGTATCAATCAATTGTTGAACATTTTATTGGTTTCCAACTTCATTTTTTATTGTTAATCACATTTTTTATCTTTTGCTACGTTGCCATGATTTCAGACTTCTCCAGGGCTGAACCGGAAAGTGGTACATGTGAATTAGAGTGCTACTCTTGATTAACAAACTATGAACAGAGAAAATAAAATCCTGCCATGAAATAAGCCATGCTTTGCTGTGAGGAGATTAAATGTAATACCTTGTGTCAGTTTGTGTCTCCTTCTGAAAGACAAATGTTTTGTGTTTTTTGGAACTGCAACATGGTTAGTTAAACATTTCTGAAAGAATGCACATTATCCTGGATGTGAAATAGCAAGAATGCAGCACAGATAAAGTCAACAGTGACACTGTAGTCATGAATCCTCAACACTGAGATGTAAATTGCAACACGGATAAAGTCAACAGTGACACTGTAGTCATGAATCCTCAACACTGAGATGTAAACTGGGTCAAAAATGATTGAAACTCAACATTTTTGGAAACAAGCAGATATATGTTTTTTTTTTGGAAACTAGTACCATCATTATAGACATGGCTAGCCTCTTATAATGTTAGATTTGAAATGTTGTGCAAAATTGCACCTACATTCCTCTAGAAATAAATAAATTTGATGAAATACAAGTGAACATTTTTGGAACATAATCCTGCCTCACAGATGGGAGAACTGGGTCAAAGACCTAACTACCAAATCCACTGTGTGGCTCAGGGAGATAAAGCCCTGACTGTGCCCTAGATGACCTGGAACTTTTTATCATTCAGGTAATGGGGAGCCACTATGGGGGTTATAGTAGTGAGCGGTTGAGGCTAGGTAGTCTATCATGGAGAAGAATTCATTCTACCTTGCTGCACTTGTGACTCCTTTTGGAGGCCAATCAGATTGCACTTAGAGGCACAGGGTCAGCTCACATGTCTGGAATCACCAAACAATGTTCAGACTAGTCCTGAGCAGTATATGCATGGGAACACATCCATGATGGGCCTGACATTGCAAGTCTCTGAAATGATATCACTTGTAGCAGTTTTCAAAGGGAGTGACTTGATGTGCATAGCAAAGTCAAGTGAAAGTTCCAAGTAGAATGCTTCAGCATCAGAGGACTAACCCACCATCCTGATCCCACCTTTAGTAGAGAAGATGTGCTCCTTGTTCTGTCTTAGGAGTGTGTCTGACATAGGGGTAAATATGACACTTTAGCCCCAGAAAAGAGGAGATTCCTAGACAGGTGCATGCTGATGTCTATATAGTTTACTAGGGATTAAAACACATTGAGAAAAATGTCACATCCATACAGTGATAGAACAGATGTTTAGGGTAGAAATTCAAGGTTATCTGAAGGACTTAACTAGAAGTCAAAAAAATGCTCACATAGTAACAAATAGCAATTGTGCTGCCTATTATAGTGTAGCGACCAGCCATGTATCATCAGTGTCCCTTACACCACATGAGGATTTACTGGTTAAGCTCCAGGATGCAAATAAATAGTCACATGTATTAAATGACTAAATATGCACATGTATTAGATGACTAAATAGTCACATGTATTAAATGACTAAATATGCACATGTATTAAATGACTAAATATGCACATGTATTAGATGACTAAATAGTCACATGTATTAAATGACTAAATATGCACATGTATTAGATGACTAAATAGGCACATGCATTAAATGACTAAATATGCACATGTATTAGATGACTAAATAGTCACATGTATTAAATGACTAAATATGCACATGTATTAGATGACTAAATAGTCACATGTATTAAATGACTAAATATGCACATGTATTAAATGACTAAATATGCACATGCATTAGATGACTAGTCACATTTATTAAATGACTAAATATGCACATGTATTAGATGACTAAATATGCACATGCATTAAATGACTAAATATGCACATGGTTCCATCACCCAGCACTGCTCATTAGTGGACCAAAGGAAGCCAGGCTCATGTGGTAGAAATGGGCAACAGTTTCATCTTGCATGCAATCCTCTCTGATCCTAATTCAAATACATGAAACACTGTCATGCTACATTATTGTAGTTCCTTTATTAAGCTTTCTGCAGAGCTGGTAGCAAAATGGTGAGTCTTGCTATAAGCATTACAAATATGATACATGTCTTGCTAATTCTATTCAATGAATATTACTTGGTTGAAACATTTACTATACTAAAATATATTTATAAATCAAGTAACCAGTCACAGCGGTTAGGATAAATGGTTCCCCACAATAAAAAAGCAATTGTAGTCCAAGGAACAAAAAAGTGGAGTGCCAAACCATGACCAGGAACAACAGCATAAAACGTTTCTTTTATTGTGAGTGCTTTCGCAGCTACATGAGCTGCTTCATCAGACAACCACTTAACATTTCTTCCGTATTTAAACACTGAATCACCAATGAAACATCAGAATTCATTAAGCATTTAAATAACCAATGGAACATCAGAATTCATTAAACATTTAAATAACCAATGGAAGATCAGAATTCATTAAACATTTAAATAACCAATGGAACATCCGAATTCATTAAACATTTAAATAACCAATGGAACATCAGAATTCATTAAACATTTAAATAACCAATGGAACATCAGAATTCATTAAACATTTAAATAACCAATGGAACATCAGAATTCATTAAACATTTAAAGAGCCAATTGAACATCAGAATTCATTAAACATTTAAATATCCAACTTTCAGTCAAGGCATCTTAAAACGCCTTAAAACATATTTATAAAATGTTTGTGTATAATAAATGAAGTAGCAAAAACATAGACAAAAATAATAAAAAAATAAAAATAAAAATGCAATATTCATCTAAACATTTGTCTAGCCTGTAATACAGGCTTAATGGAGATTTTATGATTTAACCCTCTCCATCTGGTGGCTTGCATCCTAATAATCCAGTTCAATTCAGTTATTTCTATTCTGTTTTTGACATCACCCTCTCGTTCACACAAATGAATGGCTTCAACTACCACAAATCTAAAATTATGTGTAGAACCACTCTGCATGACATGTCTAGAAAGTGCATTTATACTTATGGCATTATTGATGTTATAAATATGTTCCCTTATCTGGTCTCTTAATCTCCTATCAATATAAAAAGATGAACAAACTTGGCAATAAGCAAGGTATACCACATGGGATGAATTACAATCAGCATGCACCTTAAACTCTAGACATCTATGGGTATCTGGATTTATAAATTTACTAGCAGTGTTTAAATAAACACAATAATTATACTTAGAGCTTGGATATGTACCCATAGTCAAAGGGATATCAGGTAAAGAATTGGCAGACTTGCAATAGCATAAAAGCTTTTTAAATTATTTTTTATTTTTAAATGTAAATGTAATTGTCTGGCCTACTACAGACCTAAAATCTGGATTTAAACATAATATATGCCAATTTCTCCTCATTATATTTTGTATTTGCCTGATGTTGCTAGAATAGGTCATAGGCATTCTTGGTATATTGGGCCCTTTCTCCCTATTGGGAATTTCACAATAACTCAGAGAAAAGTAGTTTCCCTCTACTGGACCTCAGAGATGGCAATGTAGCTATTGTCGCATCAATTTCTCAGTTCTTATAACCTCTTTCCTTTAATCTAACTTGTAATAAATCTATCTTCTGGTAAAAAACCTTCTTCACTGGCATTCAACCTGGATGTTCGTAAGACCTGTCCCTTTACACCATTCTTAAATATATATGTATGGTGCAAACTCTGTCGTTGAAGGTATGCATTCGTATAACATTCCTTCTTTAACACTCTAGAATCAATATGACCATCAGATCCCTTTAAGATCTTCACATCCAGAAAATCTATTTCTTGATAGGACTTACACATAGTAAATTTCAAAAAAGGGGTGGTGTTATTTATGTAATCATGAAATGCCAGTATTGAACTCTTCTCACCCCACCATAAGGCAAAAACGTCATCAACAAATCTTTGATAAAATATAAGCTGTTTCACAAATGTGGTATTCAGCACAAATTCATCATCCCATGAGGCCATAACGTCACTCCTTCTGAATTAATGGGAGGATAAGAATAATTATGTCCTTAAGGAAACGAAACAATTTTCAGGTGATCTATACAAGTATACTAGAGAACATGGTGATATTAGGGATAGTTACCTTGTTACGTTTGATGTACAATCTCTTTTTACGGTGATACCAAATAATACTGGGATTACCATGTGGAAGGGCTATTTCACTGGACATAGTCAGTATGAAGCAAAGCCGCTAGACTTGGTATGTCTCCTCATGGAATCAATATTAGATAATAATGTTTTCCTGTTTAAATATATTATCTATCAACAAAAAGATGGAGTGGCTATGGGCATGTCCAATGCCAACAGCTACGCCAATATTGTTATGGCCTCATGGAAGAATGGATTTGTGCTGAATACTACATTTGTGAAACAACTTATTGAGGATAAGAAAGAAATTATGTCCTGTTATTATTATGCAAGAAGCCCAGAATTTCCAGACAAAAGATATACAAAAAGATTAAGACAGAAATTAGTGGGAAAAAAAATACTTCCACAAGAAAAACTGTCAGAAGCTTCAAATAAAAAAATTGTGTTCATCAATAGAACAGAGCCATGAAAAAACCATATAGAGCAAAAAACCTTTTGCTGTTTGGAAAACGAAATGACTGAGAAAATTTGTGAAAATTTAAAGAACAAAATTTAGAGAGGTTTGAAGAGTATAAAAAATAAATATGAGCATGGGAAAGAAAGAGAGATCTGATATGATGCAATATTTATGCAAGGAGAAAGCTAAATTCATCAATACAAAACTGGGAGCCCCAAAGATATTCATAGAGAAATACAGACAAAGGCATCCAGATATGGAAAATTTCAGAATTAAAAAAAATCACAAAGAGAGAATGTAGAACAGAAGATTAGTCAAGTAGAAATTAAAAAATAGAAGCTGAAGCTATGCAATATTTCTGAAGTGAAGGATTCAGTGTAGAAAGTCTAACACAGGTCATATCACAGCATGATAGAACAACTAGTCATCAAAGTAAGGAGAAACAGGATATGGAAATGGGAAAGAAAAGAGATTTAATATGGTGCAATATTTATGCAAAGGAGAAAGGAAAATCAACAAATGTAAAAAGAGCTGTGCCAAAAATATTTGAAGAAAAATACAGGAAAAGACATCCCGATATGGAAAATCTTAAAATACAAAAAATAAGAAAAAAGGGGATTAGTAATGAAGATGTTAAAGATATAGAAAGTGAGGTTGCAGAGTACTTGCAAAGTTAAGGATTTTGTGTAGAACATTTAACTCAGATAACAACACAACAGGATAGAGCAATGGACACCCAAATTAAGGAGAAACCAGTAGAGCAAGAAGCATGTAATCAGTGGACATATGAAGATACTTTGGAGTCTCCCATAAGAAACCAGTACAAATATTCAGTTGGAGCTATACAGCAAGACAAAGAACAGGCAACGGTGGCAACTCTGACACAATCAATGCCATGGAGTGATAGGCCAGTGAGTTCCCATATGAAAGAGCAACGGGTGACACAGGGTGAAACTGAAGAAAACATGACACAGGAAGATACTTTGGAACTTTCTACAGAATGCCCACAGGAAATAGAGAACAAAGAATGTGCCCTCAGTTTAAAAGAAAATGAGCAAAGAGAAGAGTTGCTTGATTTACTAGAGATCGATAGACATATTAAGATCAATGAAAAGAAATAGACTGCAGAAAGTCAATAAAACCGAAGAAGTTAGAAGTCTGATAAAACAAACAAAGTAATTAGGACTGTCCTTAAATTTGTGCAATATAACACAAATAAACAGGATTCATTATTTGCAGCCAAATTAATAACAGATCACGTCCTACCACAAGAACACACATTAGCAAAGGAAAGGACAGGGAGAAATCAAATGCCATCATGAAAGTGTCAGATAGAGAAAACTATAAAACAATTAAGACAGGAAGTGTCACTGTTAAGAAGAGTGTAGAAGAGGGAACAGGTCAACAAAAATACTCAGAAAGATAGACATGATAAAAGCAATATGCAGTATCATAACAGATCAGGGTTTATTATATACTATCACAAATAATAAACTAAAAGTATCAACACAGGCAGAAAAACTTAGAAGATACGTAGATAAATATAAAGGAAAAGTACAAAGTAAGCAATTTATTGATGACCCAAAAAAGTGTTATAGAGAACTGGGAAACAAGGTTAAAGGAAGTGAAAAAACACCAAAAAGAAGAAATAGATATACTTTGGAGAAGTATCTATGAAGATCCTGCGGAACATAAAGATGCAAAATGGATAGAAGAAGTAAAAGAAAGAATAAGAAGTTCAAATGTACAGGATATGAAATGAGATGAAGCAACAGCCAGAGAGATCGAAACAAAGTTAAGAGAAGCCTCTAAATGGAAAACCCCAGGCCCAGATGCAGTACCTAACTTCTGGCTAAAAGTATTAACATCTTTGCATGAAGATTTACCATGAGTAAGAACTATTTATATGTACACCCTGAACAGACACCAGCCTGGCTACCAACAGAAAAAAAGAATGCTCCTACTTAAGAGTGAACCTGCAGGCTACCCTAAAAATTATAGGCTAATAATTTGCCTTCCAATGACATATAAAATATACACTGGAATTGATGCCGACAGACTTCATAGTCATTTAAAAGAAAACTCAATTATAGCAGTAGAACAAAAGGGTAGCAAAAGAAAGTCATATGGAACAAAGGATCATTTGTTGTTAAAGTCATAGTGGAGAACTGTAAAAAGGAGAAGAATCTATGTATGGCATGGATAGACTACAAAAAAATTTGACAGTATCCCGCATTCATAAATAAAAGAGTGCTTAAAATGTATAAGGTACACCGTACATTGATAAACTACATCACAGTGATCATGAAACAGTGGCAAACCATTTTGCAGTTAAGCCATGATGAAGGACAAATTATTATTCCAGGGATAAAAATTCAAAGGGGGATATTCCAGGGTGACTCTCTGTCACCACTGCCGTTTTGCCTTGCCCTTAACCCATTAAGCTGTCTGCTTAACAGATTAGGTTATGGCTATAATTGGGCTCCCAGAAAGCAACAAAGTATAAAGACTTGTCATCTTTTGCTTGTAGATTATTTAAAACTGTATAGCTCATCAGATGAGGAACTGAAAGCAGAACTGCAGGTTGTCAAAACTTGTTCAGATGATATAAGATTGTCATTTGATTTTGATAAATGTGCAAAAGCAACCTTTAAAGCAGGAAAACTGCAGCATCAAGAAAACATCAGTTTGGGACAAGAACATGATATAAAAAAACATGAGCAAGAGGGAGTGTATAAATATTTGGGAACTGATGAAGGATTAACAATAAAACATGAACAAATACAAACAGAACTTAGTAAGGAATATTTTAGAAGACTTAAATTAATCCTGAAAACAGTGTTGACATCTGGGGAGAAATTTCCAGCTATAAACCAATTTGCTCTTCCTGTCCTAACTTACAGTTTTGGAGTGATTGACTGGCCCCAAAAGGTGTTGGATAGATTAGACAGAAAAACAAGAAGGATGCTTCATGCTCATCAAATTTTTTATAAAAATCAGTGCATGCCAATATTATATATTCCCCATTCTGAAGGAGGGATCGTCCTCCTTGAAATTGATTTTATGTATAGATCTACAGTCGATGGACTCCGCACATATCTGCTGACCTCACAAGACCCAAATGTAGTAAACGTTTTGAAACATGAGGAGAATAAATCTAAAATGACTTCCCTGCTTAGTCTACCAGAAGCATATCGGCATCAAGCGAGAACGGAAATCAAACCAGAAGTAGATAAAAATCAGGCAGCAACTGAATGTGCCAAAAACAAAAAGAAAGAATAAAAGGTGAAGGATCAGATGAGAAGGCAAGAAACACAGAAAATGCATAAATATAGTTATAAGTATAGAAAACTCCTGGAACAACCCCATGTTGATCAAGATTAAATGCAGGAATGGTTAAGGAGAGGAGAATTTAAACCAAAAGATGAAAGGTTAATATCAGCGGCCCAAGACAACAGACTACATACACATTGGTTTACAAAGTCCATTAAACATGTGGGAGAAACAGACAAATGTTTATTTTGTAAAGCAGAATTGGAAATAGTTGCCCTCCTTGTTGCCGGTTGTGACTTACTAATGGCAGAAGGACTGTATATTGAAAGGTATAATAATGTGACAAGACTGTTGCAGTGGGGACTGCACAAACATTATTATATTAAAATAGCTGAAAAACATTGGAAACATTAGCCACAAAGCATCTAAATCACATATGATCACCCATTATCAACAATTCAAAAGATAGATGCGAGATAACCTGATATAGTGGTCATTAAAAAGAAGACAAAAGCAGCATTTATCATTGAAATCACTACACCCAATGACTACAATGTCATAAAATATCAGGATTTGCAGGCAACAATGAAAGCAATGTGGAAGAGAGATACCCAGACAGTCCCAATAGTAGTAGGAGCAATGGGCCTTATAAAAAAGAATTTACAATCATATTTAGATATGCTACCAGTCCATATAACTCCATACAAACTGCAGAAGGAGTCACTATTGGGCACATTGTGGGTGCTCCAAAGAACACTTTTGGCTGACATCAAAGACTGAAACAATACTAATTTTATGAACTTTAATCATACTTTGACTTAGGAAT
Organism: Protopterus annectens; assembly: GCF_019279795.1. Lineage (NCBI taxonomy): Eukaryota > Metazoa > Chordata > Ceratodontiformes > Protopteridae > Protopterus > Protopterus annectens. Next base: position 54,127,833 of record NC_056739.1, on the reverse strand, counting down.
GGGATCCATTCCCGTCATGGTATTAAAAATCCAAATGACTTGGATAAATTAAAAAAAGTGGTATACACAGCCAACATGACCCAAGACTTGTCAAACTACAGTTCCTTGCAGTACCTTTGCTACCAACCACAAATCATACATAAGCTATAAATTCACCATATGGTGTTATAGGTGGCATGTCTGGTGTTGTTAGAACAGTGGAGAAATTATTAAGGGAACATGATGGGATTTACCTGAAACCCATGCAGCTACAACAACAAAATCCCTTTATCTTAGTTAACATGGCATCAATCCAAGACTGTGCCACATCTCACTGATCTAGCCAGTGAGAATGATCTGGAATCCTATTTAGTAATTTTTAAATGCTGTGCTACCCCGATGAACCTTAGCAAGGCAGAATGGGCAATAATCTGTCATCCCAGTAACAGGAGTGGCACTAAAAACATAACAAGTGAAACTGATTGTATGGACTATGATAGCCTTAAAAAAGAAACAATGTTTAATCAGGGCTGATGTAACTCTTGAAACACAAGCAATGCCTTTGCAGAACTGTTGTTGCAATATATAAAAAGATAAACACTCAGATAAATGATTTTAATAACATTTTAAAGGTTTGGCTTGAATCTTGTATTAACAGTAAAGGTGAAATGTTAGATATTTTAGCAACAGCCTGGTTTAAGAGATCTTTGCCAAGAAAAATTAAAATATAGATACTACAAGGTATCACAAGGACTCTAATAAGCCAATATTTCAAACATAGCATTTATTACTCAGTGATGCACTGTTTAAAATAAATAGTCTACTTTGAAACACAAAACTGTAGCAATGGATATACCTTTTGTGAAACCAAAATCAGCAGATAAAGTGTTAATTTGTTACAAGTGTGGAAGAAGGAGTCACATTGCTAAGATCTATGGTATTAATAGCAGGACACTTTTGTGAGTAAACAGGTGAGCATTGAAATTCATGCTTCAAACTAAGTTGTTTGTATGGAATGAGAAAACTACAGCTATATAAATTGGATCAGCTCTGTGTCACTGTGCAACAACCAAGCCAGTAAAATGGGGATATCAGAGGCCTGATAGATTCTGTAAGCATTATGTCCCTAGTTAGACTCAATGCTATCTAGTGTGCACACATAAAATTGCTAATAGTGGAATTAATGTGCATTCATGGTGTCAAAAGGAATAGTTCTTGAAGCATGAAAAAATGTATATAGTGCAAAGAAAATTATTACATCTGGTGGCTGTAACCCTTTATTTAATTCA